>NC_056727.1:948701248-948796787 GCF_019279795.1 Protopterus annectens
TTTAATTTTTTAATATATATATATATATATATTTACAACAGGTAATGGAAAAGGAGACCCTCCAAGTTAAAAGACAAACTCCCCCAACAGAGGAGAGTCTGTAACTTAAACGGCCAACTCCTTGACAGAAAGGGAGGAGGAGGGAATAAGGGGAAGTAGTCTAACTGAAAACAGGCCAACAGCAAGGGGGAATCCTCTAAGAAAAAACAGATTAGAAAAGGGGGATATGCCTGAAGAACAAATCAGCGACCTAGACAACAACTAGAAAACAGAGATAGGGATCCTAGAAAACTACTTCTAAACTACAGAAAGATTTCCTGAAAAAAAAGTTAAAGATTTTAGCATAGAATAAAAGTAAAACTCAAAAACTTAGCCTGAGCCCGTCTCCAGCAATCTCGAAGCGTCAAGTGGCAAACGAGATTTGAGTAGCTTCTAGGCATGATGGGATAGGGTCTAGCCTCGAGCCAGCAGAAGCTCTTGAGATTTGGAATATGGCCGAGTCAGAGCTGAGGATCGGCTCCGAACCCAACCAACCAACAAGGAAGGCGAGATAGGGACAGCATGTCATCTGTTTAGCTTTCCTGAAAGAATGCGTTTTCTCTAGGTAGTAGCCGAGTTGCCTCTGTACATCTACAGTGAAGAATTCTCTCTTTCTTGTTCCTGGGATTAGGAAAGAAGACTAGGAGGTTAATAGTGTGGCTTAAAGTAAACTCTGAGACAACTTTAGGCGTAAAGGAAGGATTTTTTCTCAAATAAACCCATCCTTGAGAAAAAGGAGGCAAGGTTGACTAACTCATACTTTCCTACCAGATGTCAGAGCAACAAGTACAACTGTGTTCCATGTTAAAAATCTCAAATCAGCCACATGAGCTGGCTGAGGATATGAGGTAAACAGTAATTAAAAAAAAGTAATCAGAGGCAACCAGGCCTGAAAATGGACCAGACTTGAAGTAGAATATTTTTTCCATTTGCATATATATGTTTTTTTATTAGAGGACTTGATGTGAAGTTGTTCTATCTTGCCGTTTTGTTCTTAAAAGTGGGTCGGAGCCGATCACTCTGCTCCAAATCGGCCGCTTTCAAGCTGAAACTCTCAGAGAAGCTCGAGACCCAGTGCATATCCCATGATGCTCTACTGTGAATCCCCAGATCTAGTTTGCCACTGCAATGGCTCAACAGCTTGTCGGAGGAAGCTCGGGCCAGTGATTTAAAATTTCTTATATTGTTAGGATTTTTTGCCTTTAAAATTTGTATTACTTACTTAGATTTCAACCTTCTTGATAGTATTAAGGTTTTTTGCCTGTTAGTATAACTTGTTCAGTATTTCTAAAAAGTTTTTCTTCAGGGCTTTAGGCCTCTCTTTCTTGGGCGTGACAGGGCTCTGTCAGCAGTGTGAGTAGTTAATATTAGATAGTTAGTGTTTATAAATATATATACATATATATATAATATTCTGTAGGAACTTAGTTAAAACTACTGTGTTGTTGTAGTTAAAAAGTAACTATTTTTCTTAGACCAAAATTCAGGGACCCGAATTATTTAAAATGTCATAGAGAAACAAAAGTCAGGGTTTAAAAGGTGTGAGTGTGGTCAGAAGATATCTGCTACAGACAACCACTCCACCTGCGTCTACTGTTTAGGTTCTGTGCACCTACAAGAGGTGTGCTCCATCTGCCACTCCTTTAGCACCAGAGTTCTCTTGGAAAGGCGGAGGAAGCTGGTAGATAGAGGACTCCTGAAGCCTGATTTTCAGGCTATTTTAGACAAGGCTGACCTCTCTTCCAAGGCTTCGAAGGGGTTGAAGTTTTCCAAGGGATCCTTGGAGCCCAAGTTATCTGCTCAGTTCCTCTGGTATGGTTCGTGCATTGGCTTTACAGGCCTTGGAGCCGTGTATCGATCCTCTACCTCTGAGCCCAGTTGTGGAACTGATATTGGAGACTCCACAGTCTCTAATTCTTCAATCGGTTCCATCTTCGGCTCCTTCGACGCATTCTTCGAGGCTTTCCAATGTGGATCTGGACCGAGTGGTCAAGAGGCTATTAGAGAACCCGGCCCTGGCCAAAATGCTGTCTGCTTCGAACCACTCTGCTTCGAAGCCTGAAACCCCAGCCATAACTTCTCCATCTCCTCCTCCGAAGCCAATCGAGCTTTCGGAGCCGGGGCAGGCAGAACCAATGTTGGTAGAGCCTTCGGAGCCGAGGTTCGATCCACCTCCCTCTGCTCCATCAACCTTGATCTCCTCGGTTCCAACCGGGGACTCTCGGGGCCGACAGTCCCTCTCTGGCTCCGGGGGGAGAGAGTCGAACAGATACCTCGGTTCCGACCCTTCCACTCTGGGCTTCGACACAGCTGGCCTCGGCCCCATCCTCTGGATTGGAGCGGGGGGTCTCTGTTCGGGGAGAGCTGCCGGCCTCTTCGGAGCCGACGGACTTCTCGGACCGAGATTCTGGTGCCTTCGATGCCATGAGGAAGGTCATGTCTGCTAAGACCACTACCTCCTCGGATCTGTCTTCCCCTCCCCCTAAAGGGCCTTGTTCTACCTCTTCTCCACAGATCCCCACCAAGCGTCGAGATCCAGGGCCTCAGGTATCCCCATTGGGTGGCCCCTCCTCTCTGGGGACTTCACCAGACGCTCCCACCGATGAAGTACCCAGGCAGAGATTGTGCAAGAGGAGGCACTTGGATTCCCCACAGGAATCCCCGACATCAGATACCAACTTGGAGGAATCAGAAGGGTTCCCATGATCCCCCTCAGAAGATGTCTCATTTGCAGACATATTGGAAATCTTAAGGCAGAGGGGTGATTGGCAGTCCCTTGCCCCTACTGAGGACGAGTCGTTCCTCCTGAAGGCCTTTGGATCTCAACCATCCACCTCCTGGGTTACTCCACCCTTCGATGAACTGATGGAGCTGGTTTCTCGAAGGGCGTGGGAGTCCCCTGATTCAGTGGAACCGGTCCCTCGGAGGCCCAACAAGTTCATTACTTCCCCTACTGTTAAGGCCTTTCTAACAAAAGGAGTCCCGGTTGATGCCATGGTGGTGGCGGTGGCCACCAAGAAAAAGATATCTGAAACCTCTTCTGCTGTCCATCCTCGTAATAGAGATTCTAGGACTATGGACAGATAAGGGAAACGCACATTTAGTTCTGCGGCATTTTCCATGAGATCTCTCAACTACCCGATACATTTTACCCGTCTTCAATGAGATCTCCTCAAAGAGCTGGGAGATACTCTCCAGAGTAACACAGCTGATGGAGTTTCTGAGAAGGTGACTGCACAACTCAACACCCTCAATTCCATAGTAAACTCATCTATGCGACTCATTTCTTATGCTGCCAATGGGTCGAGTAGGGTGGCTGGCTCAGCGCTAGCTCTTCGGAAACAGTCCTGGATGCGCCTTTGCGGAAGCCTTTAAATCTTCCTTTGTCAACACCCCATTCGATGGATCCGCCTTGTTTGGACCCAAAGTTAAGGAGACATTTACTAGGTGTGAACAAGAAGGAAAGACGCTGTCTGCCGTCGGAGTCCGTTTTTCCACTCCAACTAGACTGTACCCCAAAGGGCAACTAAGTGGGAAAATGTGGTTCCAGAAACCCCAAGGAGCTTTCCAAAACACACCTGATACCCCCTCTAGAGGCAGAGGAGGGGGCAAAAATGGAAGACGCCGTCCAAACGGCAGAGGCGGTCTGCAAAACCAGGGCGACAAGGAACAGTTTTCTGGGAAGCCCTATCAGCGTTCCTGAAAGGAAGCCCGGCTGTCCTACTCTGGAGACAGTCGGGGGTCACTTGGCTTTATACCCAAATGCCTGGCTAAGCATTACAACGGATTCTTGGGTAAAAAGCATCATTGCCAGAGGTTACTACATTCCCTTTACAAAACCCCCCCTATGGGTACAAGGATCCCAGACGTTCCACCCAGTCTGAGAGAACTAGCAGCCATAGAAATTCAAAACCTGCTAGATAAGTGTCATCCAGCCAGTCCCGGTGGACCAAATAGGATCTGGAACTTACCCAAGGTTCTTTTTAGTTCCAAAGACAACAGGGGACTGGAGGCCCATATTAGACCTCAGCAAGCTCAACACCTTCATCAAGAAGGAGAAGTTCCGGATGGTCACGCTGCAATCAATTCTCCCGTTCTTAGCAACGGGCGATTGTATGTGCTCTATAGATCTCAAGGATGCTTACTACCACATCAAAATGGACAGCATCCAGAGATCACCTGCGTTTCCGGCTGGGGGCCAGTCATTACCAATTCAGAGCCCTGCCCTTTGGTCTCACCACAGCCCCTAGGGTGTTCACCAAATGTATGGCAGTGGTCACGGCTCACCTGAGAAGATTGGGTTCCGGGTGTTTCCATATCTGGATGACTGGCTCCTCACCGCCACCGCCACCTCCAGGCATCAACTAATACAAGCAAGAGACTACACCAAAAACCTTTGTTCCCAGTTGGGTATAACCCTAAACTTCAAAAAAATCTGCATTATCGCCCTCGCAGCATATTACAACTGGACACAGTCAGTGCAAGGATCATGTTGCCCCAATCAAGAATCATATCTCTAAAAAATCAGCTGTCCAGCCTCTTAGCCCGGAACAAAGCTCCTGCGTCCCAAATACTGCAGCTTTTAGGCACAATGGCAGCCACACTGATAGCAGTTCCATTAGGTCGAATGCACATGCGAATACTCCAGTGGCTACTCTTTGCACAATGGTCTTATCAACGTCTGCCCATGTCACACGAGATCCGACTAACGAATCTTTGCAAGAAGGATCTCAATTGGTGGTTGAACAGAAACCAAGTGATAATCGGACGTCCCTTTGTTCTTCCCCAACCCACAGCCACGGTGACCACGGATGCTTCCCTGATAGGGTGGAGGGGGCTATTTCAGGGAAAGACTGTCCAAGGCACTTGGTCAATTCATGGAAACACATTTGCATATAAATGTCCTAGAGCTGAGAGCGGTGTTCCTAGCGTTGCAACACTTTCACGATTATCTTCCTCTAGGTACAATTGCTATCCAGACAGACAACATGTCGGTAGTCTGGTATATCAACAAGCAAGGGGGAACCAGATCATACCCCTTATGCCAGGAGGCCTAAGAATTTGGCAGTGGGCTGTATCCACCAGACGCTGATAGCAACGCACATCCCGGGGTCATCCAACGTGATAGCGGACAGACTGAGCAAAGCCATGCTGTTGCCTCACGAGTGGTCTCTCAAATAGAAGGTGGCAGAAGAGATCTTCCGCAGATGGAGCCAGCCTTGCTGCGACCTGTTTGCATCACCAGCAAACGCCAAATGCAGCAGCTACTTTGCCCTTTATCCCCCACCGGGGAACAAACCAAGGGACGCACTCGTACACAATTGGCCCCCGGGCCTCTTATATGCTTTTCTGCCAATACCCCCAATTCCCAGATTCATACAGAAAGCCAAAAGTCTGGGAAGGACTGTCATATTGATAGCCCCGTCTTGGCCTCGACAGATTTGGTTCCCCTTCCTGCGGAAGTATCAAGTGAAAGAACCATGGATCCTGGACCCAGTGCCGGGTCTTCTGACTCATTCGTCGGGAATTCTTCATCCCTCCCTCACCTCCCTAAAACTGACAGCTTGGCTGCTCCAATTCCCACATTAGCCAGGTCTTGAGATTTGTCTTCTGCGGTCCAGCATATTATAGTTTCCTCTCATAAACTATCTACCAGGAAGCTATACAATAGCAAGTGGAAACGGTTTGTTCACTGGGCCTCTCAACATGACATTGATCCTGATGTTGCACCTGTTCATATCATCTTAGAGTTCTTATCTTCCTTGTTCCATAATGGCGCAGCAGCTGCCACCATTAGAGTCCAATTGGCAGCTATTTCCAATTTCCATGTGGGGTTTAATGGGTCTAGCATCATGTCGCATAGACTATGTAAAGCATTCTTAAAAGGAACCCACCATCTCAGACCACCTATCAGACATCCTCTCTCTCCCTGGAATTTGAATCTGGTTTTATCCCAATTGATGCTTGCCCCCTTCGAACCCGCTTCATCCTGTCACTTAAAGTTCCTGTCTTGGAAAACTATATTCCTGGTAGCCATTACATCTGCACGTAGGGTCTCCGAACTTCAAGCCTTGTCCTCCAAACCCCCATATTTGATTTTTCTTCCCGATAGAGTTTCCTTAGGACAAATCCTACCTTTCTTCCAAAGGTCTGTTCAGAAGCTAACTTGAATCAGTCCATTGAGCTTCCAACCTTCTTCAGGCACCATACCAACAGACTTGAATATATGTTACACAAACTTGATGTACACAGACAACTGAGGTTCTACCTAGATGGAACAAAAGATTTCAGACAATCGGATCAACTTTTTGTCTCTTATGCTGATAATAAGAAAGGTTTTGCAGTATCAAAAATCACGTTGTCTAAGTGGCTCTCTGATTGCTTCAAATCCATTTATGCTTCTGCTAGTCAGCCATTAGAATCTAACATCAAAGCCCACTCGACACGAGCTGTTTCTACGTCATTAGCTCATGCACGATTACCCTTAGATACCATCTGTGCAGCTGCCACGTGGTCAAAACCTCACACGTTTATCACTCATTACAAAGTGGATAGAACCTCCAGGGACAGGGCTTCCTTTGGTTCCACTGTGCTCAGGAATGTTCTCCCATGAGCCACCCAGGATCAGGGTGCTTGGGACGCTACCCATGTGTAAGAACAAAACGGTGAGATAGAACAACTTCACATAAAGAAGTTATGTTCTTACCAGAACATTCCATGTGAGTTGTTCATCTCGCCTTTTTGTTCTTACATTCCCGCCCACCTTCCCCCTCCAGTCGAACAGGATGGTTGCCTTGGTAGATTGGTCAAGTTGTCAGTCTCTATTGCATATTCTATGTTTATGTTTTCCTATCTACAGTCTTTTAGCTACCTTCACAGGTAGACACTATAGTTTCACTTATTCCTGTAGGCTGTCTTGGTTGCAGCATACTAGATCTGGGGATTCACAGTAGAGCATCATGGGATATGCACTGGGTCTCGAGCTTCTCTGAGAGTTTCAGCTTGAAATCGGCCGATTTGGAGCCGAGGGATCGGCTCCGACCCACGTGTAAGAACAAAAAGGCGAGATGAACAACTCACATGGAACATTATGGTAAGAACATAATTTCTTTTTCGCCTCCATTAATGCCTGCTGCACATTTTTCTCCCTGAAAAAGGCCTAAAATTCATCAACATTGTATCATCCAAGCAGTTAGTTAAAAAGTTTCCTGACTGGGATGTACCAAACTCCCTTTTGTCTTGTGTGAATAAATACGATCTGTGGTAAATGCCATATGCCAGACTGAAAAGGGAGAATCACTGATGCCTTGGTGAAAAAGGAGTCCCCACCACAATATTTGGACAGTCCTTCTGAATCATTAGAAACACCCTGGTAATCAGTGGAAAGTTACACTGGAACACTACAGAAAAAGCATCATGACAACAGTGATTACAGCAAAAAGATCCAGCATTTGCCTCCAGGATCCTTCTGGTTTAGGAATCAGAAATATCTTTGAATAATATACTTTGCCTAAGACTGAGAGGCACTGGTTCTATAACTCCCTGAGACAGCATGTTGCACAGAAAGGAAGAGAAACAAAGAGAGAAATTTGGTTCCTTGGGCAAGATGGAATCCCTTGAAAGGGAGGAAGGGATGCCCATAGTCAGGAATACCCCTTCTGGATTACAATCAGAACTGAACTGTCTAAGACTGTGTAGTGCCCAATGGGTGTATGAAGTCTCAGGGACAGGCTGCTAACTAGGGTGGGAGGAAGAACCTCAATAGATGGATAGGCTGACTTTAAGGGGGAGCTGTCCTCGATATATGGAGTCCTCTTTCTCATTTCCATTGTTTCTAACACCTGGAAAGTTGTCTCCTTGCTTAAATTGTTTACTGGAGACTGACGGGCAGGGTGACTATTATTTGGTTTATAAAGGAGGATGGAAAAAGTTGAGTCACTCCTTGTACAAGTTTCCCCCTTTCATCAAACTTAACTACCTCAGCTGTAGAAAGGTCAAACACTCTCCCTATATAAGGGGAATACTAAAATCCCATGTAATACATTCATAAAGATTTTGATTATAAAGCAGCAAGTCTCCTCAAACCTGATTCTGATGCACAAAGCTCAAGAGAAGATTTAGCTGCATCATAAGCAGATTTTAGGATATCTGACAAGCAGCTGTTACAGAACCATTAATGGATCCTTTACCTCAGAAGAAAATTAAAGAAAAGATGGTTAACCATCAACTTCTGTATCATTTACAAAAGGAAAAAGCAAAAACTTTTAACATATAAGGACAACAAAAAAGAAGTTATGAACTTACCGTAATGTTCCACGTTGTTGTCCATCTTGACCTTTATTCTCACTGATAGGTCGGATCCGATCTATTGTATCCATCACAGCCATTTCAAAAGCTCGAGGCCTTCAGCAAAGCTTGTCGTCATCCTTCCTCACTCGTAATGCAACTCCCTTTCTCAGATCTTGTTTGCCCCTGACTACTCATATAAAGAAACCTCCTTTTATGTGTGTGCAGATGAACACACTCGTATATGTACGTGTATATACACACACACACACGTGTATATATATATATATATATATATATATATATATATATATACGTGTGTGTATATATATACATATATATAGTGAGTGTGTGTATATGTCTGTGTGTATATATATATATATATATATATATATATATATATATATATATGAACCAAAGCATTTCTGAGGTTTCAGAGACCTGTCAAACCCCAATTACTGCTACCCAGTTATGCAGAAGAATAGGCAGGGGGTATGGAGGGTGGGTTATGAGACTAAACGTTGAGATGGAGACCACACATGTAACATTAAGGTAAGTACAAACCTTCTTTATGTATTGTCAATCTTGCTTTTATTCTCACTGATGGGACTGCGTCCCAAGCAACCTGACTCTTGGGTGGCTCATGGGAGTATATTCCCCAGAACCAAAAGAGGCTCTACTCCTGGAAGCCAAATCCAGTTTGCAATGAGTAATTAAGGTATGAAGTTATCCCCATGTCGCTGCAGTACAGACATTATCCAGAGGTAACCTAGCTTGGAAGGCTGCAGATGTGGCTACCGATCTAGTGGAATGAGCTTTAATGTAGTTAGGAAGAATTCTATTCTTAGAATTGTAAATGTAGGGTATACACACTGTAAGCCATTTGGATAAGGTAACTTTTGTAACTGGTAGACCTTTTCTAATATCCAAATAAGAAATGAAGACCTGATCTGATTTTCTAATTTCTGAAGTTTTATGCAAGTAAACCAAACTGTCTATGGACATCTAGAAGATGCAGTGAATATTCTCACTTATTCTGGAAGTTTGGGAAGAAAAAACTGGCAGCTCAGTAGATTGGTTGAAATTACTTTCCGACACAACCTTTGGTAGAAAAGAGGGGTTAATGCGTAAAGCAACTCTATCCTTATGAAAAACTAGGTATGGGGGCTTGGCAGACATTGCAATTCCGAAACTCTTCTGGCCAACGTGATAGCCACTAAAGAGTGTGTTTCCAGGATGGATATTTCAAATCACATGTAGCTGACAGTTCAAAGGGAGAACAGATAATGTTTGAAAAGACGAAATTCAGATCACTGGATTTTTGTAAGGGGGTCTTATTGTAGTTTCCTTTAAGAAAGTGTTACAAAGTCTGAGATAATTCCAGAACCTTTTTCTATCATATATGGAAATTTGAAATTATTGCCAACTAAACTGTAATAGTGGCTGCAGCAGCTGTTCATTGAAAACTTTTGTAAAAAATTCTAAAATATAATGTATAGGCAAAGAAAAAGGGTCTGATTATTGCTCGCCCATATAACAAATCTTTTCGATTTACTTCTGTACAATTTTCATGAAGATGTTTTATGGGAAGATAAAATATGTTTGAAAGGAGAGGAAACCTGGCAATCAGGGGAACCAGAGCACCCAAGCTGTTAGTTTGAGATTGTCCAAGGTTGGGAAGAACCATTCCTGACTGGCAAGTCAGAAGGTCTGGGGCAGGGTCCAGAATCCATGGTTCATCCCGAAGATGAGGCTGAAGAAAGGGAAACCAGATTTGATGAGGCTAATGGGACCAATCATGATTATTGTCATTGCAACAAATGCTCTTTCTGCAAAAACTTGAGAATTAGAGGGATTGGAGGGAAGGGATAAAGACGTCCTGGAGGACAATCGGGAACAAGTGCATCCCTTGGTGACTCCACCGTGGGAGGGATCAGGGCAAAGTAGTTGCTGCATTTGGCACTGTTGTGTGATGCAAAAAGGTGCAGCAAGGCTGGCCCCATTTCCGGAAGATCTCTTTCATAATTTTCTGACTGAGGGACAACTTGTGATGGCCATAAAATGGCTCTGCTCAACTTGCGTGCAATCACAGTGGATTTCCCTGGGATGTGCATTGCTATCAGAATCTGGCTGGACGCCACTGCCAGACTCTTAGAGCTACACGACAAAGGGGGTAAGATCCATTTCCCCTCTGGTTATGTACCAGACTGACATATTGTCCGAGTGGATTGCTATCATTCATAGAGGAACTCTTGAAATGCTTAGAATGCTAAAAGCACTGCCCTCATATCCAGGATGTTTGTGTGCAGATGAGCCTCGTGTTCCTGCCAGATGTCTTGAACTGCCCTCCCTAGATAATGCCCCCCTACCTGGGAAGCGTCCGTGGTCACCGTGGCTCAGGGTTGAGGGGGGATGAAATGACGGCCTTGAGATACTAAGGAAGAGTGAATCCACCATAGGAGATCCTTTTTGCAGGAATTCATTATCATGATTGTGTGTGACATTCAAAGTTCCAGGATTGACCATTGTGCACAAAGTAACTACTGATAAGACAATCTAGGGGAATGAGTACAACTGACACAGCCATTTTCCCCAGTACCTGAAGAACCAGTTTTGCAGAGGCTCACGTCTTCCTGATTAACAATCTTGCATAATGGAGGAGATGGTCTATTGAGGGAGTCTTGCTATCAACGTAGTTGGATTTATCTCTGCTCGCAAGAAGATTAAGTCTTGACATGGCTCTAGAGCATATTTTTCATAGTTTATGGTAATACCTAGGGAGGAACAAAGTTTAAGAGTATAGTCCCCTGGCTTGTAGCAGAAGATGCCTGGTCAGGGCAGTTTTGAGCCAGTCATCCACATACAGAAACGCATCCAATCCACTGCGTCTCAGGTGAGCTGCCATTAATTTCATGCCAGTTGAACACTCTGGGGGCTGTAGTGAGACCAAACAGCAGAGCTCGAAACTGGAAGTGAATGACTCCTAGCCAGAAGCGCAAGTACCTTCTGGATCGCTTTTCCATTCAAATGTGGTAATACGCATCCTGAAGGTCTATAGAGCACATTGAATTGTCTTTTCCAGAAATGGAAGTATCGACTGCAGTGTTACCATCTGGAATTTGGTCTTTTCTACTGATTTGCTCAGATTGCTGATGCCCAAAATGGGTCTCCAATCCACTGTTTTCTTTGGAACTAAAAAGAATCTTGAGTAAGTTCCAGATCCTCTCTGGTCTGACTTCTTGGATGATTCTTTTCTTAGCAACATTTGGATTTCTAATGTTGCTTGTTCATTCTGACTGGGTGGAACGTCTGGAACTGACTTGTTTACAGGAGTGGGAAAGGCAAAGGGGATGATGAATCCTCTGGATATTGTGTCCTGCACCCACTTGTCATTTAACTTTTGCCAAGTTTCGCAATGCAGGGACAATCGAGTCCCAACTGCCTCCAGAAGCACTGAAGGGGTCTACCAAAGAAGGATTCTCTGGAGCCCTGATTTTATATGCCTCCCCTGCCGTGAGGGCGGCATCTTTTATTATTGTTCCCCCTTTTGCCACTAGGGGAACTTTCACCTTGTGTGTCCTGGAAAGGCCTATGTGACTTTCTAAACCACATTTTCCCACTACCTCTTTGACCTTTGGTGAAGGGTCTAGTAGGTGTGGAAAAATGCACTCCAGTGGCAGTTAAAGTCTTACCTTCCTATTCACACCTGGTTAAGTGTCTCTCTAACCTTGGGCCCAAAAAAGAGAAGAGCCAAAGAAGGGTGTTAACGAAGGAAGACTTGAAGGGTTCCATGAAATAACAAAGATGCATCCAGGCCTGCCTCATGAGAGAGAGGCCTGAACCCACCACCCTACATGTTCCATCTGCTGCATAAAATAAGCCTTAAGGATGAGTTGACTGAACTGAGGGCTCCGAGCTGAGCAATGACTGCTGCCGCATCAGCTACAAATATTCAGGAGGAGTCTGATAGTTCTTTTAGCAAGTTCCTCTATAACCTTGTGAAGTGGGTAAGGTAGTTCAGTAAGTGTAAAACAAAGGTCGCTGATGAAAACATGCTTCCCATACCTATCCATCCATGGTCCTGGAATCCTTATTTGGAGGGATAGATAAAGGAACTGGTCTCAGATAGCTCCTTTTTAGTGGCCGCTGCCATGACCATGGCATCAACTGCTGCACTTGTCAAAAAAGTCTGATCTTTAGGGGCTTTAATGTATTTGTCTGGCCTCCTAGGAGTATGTTCTATGGAGTCTGGAGTCTTCCAAGGCTTCCGAGAGATTAACTCAAAAAACTCATCAGAAGGCGGGGACACCCACCCAAGAGGCTGAAGGGAGAGACCCAAAGGCCTTCAAGGTGAACAAACTCCTCGGCCAAAGGGGATGTGGACTGCCAGTCACCTCAATGCTTTAAAATTTCCAGGATGTCTCCAAAAGAGACATCTTCAGGAGGTGACTTTGGGGACCCTTCTGCTTTATCGAGGTCGTTATCAGAAGTGATGGACTCCTCTGGGGAGTTGAGATGATTCCTCTTACAGATTTCTCTTCTGAGGGACCTCCTCAGTGGGATATTCTGGAGAGGTTTCAGAAGAGTGGGGAGTCCCCTGTTCGACATACTGAAGCCTGGGGAATCTGCAGTCCTGTGGAGAGGGTATGTGAGAAGCCAGAGACTCCTGTACAGAACTGGAAGACCCGTGAAGGACTGTGTCTTAGACTGAAAAGTAGTCAGAACCCTCCTCATGACTTCCAAAGCAGTCTGCCCCTGTTCCAACAAAAGGGTTGTTGGAGCTGAAGGCATCGCTGGAGCAGAAGACAGAAGTTCCGAAGCAGAGTTATGAGCCAAACTCACCCGCACCAAGGCCCCCAGAGGCAGGGTCAGATCCGGAGAGATCCAAACTGGCTCCACAGACTCAACCGGAGAATGTCGGCTCCTTGAGGTTCCCAATTCTGACTGGGCAGATATCGGATCCGAGGAAAGTGCAGTTGTGTACACTTACCATAAATGTAGATGTTAGAGTGTATTCACTGTTGCAGTCATTACATTTGGGTAATCCTGCTGACAGTTTGCCATCAGCTGGCCTGAATTCCAAAGTCTTGGGTCCTGCGTCAGTTGCTGTCGCCTCTTCCCTGACATCAGGGGTATAAAAGAAGCAGCTGACACCATTTTCTTCAGTTTTTCTTGCCCCAGATGTCAGGTGCCCCCTGAAAGGGTAGCCAAATTTTATATATACATAAATATATCAATAAATATACCAATAAAAATTTTACCTTCATCTATAAGCAAATACACCACACAGATTGTATAAAACAGAGAATGAAAGAGAAGATCCATAGAAGAAAGGGGGGTGGAGGGTGGGTAACCTGGACTGCAACAGTGAATACACTCGAACATCTACATTTATGGTAAGTGTACACAACTGTACTATGTTCTTCGTGTTTCACTGTTGCAGTCATTACATTTGGGTAGAGTCCCAAAGCTGTGGTTGGGCAGCTGGAGCTAAACAGCATCAGGAGAGACTATAAGGCCCTGCAAAACTGCAGTGGCAAAGCCTGCCCTGGATTTGGAGTAGAGTGGCAGATGATAATGATTTGTAAAGGTGTGCACTGAACTCCAGGTAGCCGCCTCTAAAATGTCTCTGGTTGGTACTCCCCTGAGAAAGGCTGCTGAAGTGGCTGCAGCTCTGGTGGAATGTGGCCTAATGCCCTTAGGCGCTGTCTTGCCATGGTGTAAATAGCAGAAACGGATGCAGTGGCCTATCCATTTGGAAATAGTCTGCTTTGAGATGGTCTTTCTTTGTGATCCTGCAGCATATGCCACTAGTAATTGCTCTGTCTTCCTGAAAGTTTTGGTTCTAAGTAGAATCTAAGCTGTCTGTGTACATCCAAAGAATGCAGAATTCTCTCCCCCTTGTTCTGTGGATTTGGATAAAAAGTTGGCAGATGAATTGTTTGGTTAAGAGACACACTGGACACCACTTTAGGCATAAATGTTGGGTTTGTCCTCAGAGAGACCCTGCCTGGATAAAAAAAAATGATAAAAGGTTCCACAGCCATGAGTGCCTGTAGCTCTGAAACTCGTCTTGCAGAAGTAATTGCTAGGAGCAGAGCTGTTTTCCAAGATAAAAACTTTATATCAGCAGTAGCTGCTGGTTTAAAAGGAGGCAGGGTGAGCTTTTCCAAGACATAGTTGAGGTCCCAGTGCAGGTATTGATAATCTCATTGGAGGCCTTAAATATTTGGCTCCTCTGAGGTACTGTTTTAATAAAGGATGAGAAAACATTGGTGGCTCTGTATTGTAATGAGCCGAAATGGCAGAGGCATGAATTTTAATTGATGAAAAAGATGGGCCTTTGTCCAGCATCTCAGTTAAGTATTGCAAAATCTGTGGAATATTTGGTACAGCTGCATCAGTTCCTTGTGCCTAGTTCCAAGCACATAATCTCTTCCATTCCCCAGCATAAGACTTTCTAGTGCTAGGCCTTCTGGCTTCCAGAATGACATCCATCACAGCTTTACTGAGAGGTGTTTTTTGTATTACTACATTATCCGCCATGCTGCTAGGTTTAATGTCCTGAGTTGGCTGTGCAGGATCTGATTGTTTTGCTGGGACAGTAGACGAGGTATTTGAGGTAAGGTCCAAGCTGGGCATAGAGAAAACTTCCTTAGGATAGGATACCATTACTGGTGTTGCCAGTCTGGGGCAATCAGTATCATCTTTGGCTTCTCCTGTCTGACCTTTAGGAGTACCTTGGGGAGGAGAGGCAGTGGAGGAAAGGCATAGACTGATAGGTTTTTCCAGCTGAAAGATAGGGCATCCACTTTTCATGCTTGTCTGTGATAAGTCCTTGTGCAGAATCTTTTTAGTTGGTAGATGTGAGGGGAGGCAAATAGATCTATGTCCGGGCATCCCCATTTCCTTATCATGCTGAAGACTTGTGGATCCAGCTTCCACTCGTGTGGATCCATGAGGTTTCTGCTTAGTACGTCTGCCAACGTATTTTCCTTTCTAGCAGGAATTGTGCCTGCAGATGTACTTGGTAAGTCAGAGCTGTGTCCCACAATGTCATGGCTAGTCTCAAAGGGGGTAAGAATGTGTGCCCCCTTGCTTGTTTATATACCACATGACTGTGGTGTTGTCTGTCTTTATCAGTAGTTGTCCCGGATGAAGTAGGTCCTTGAAGGCTGTCAGGGCATTTTGAACAGCTAGCATCTCTCTTTGATGGATATGTCGATGCATTTGGTTTGAGGACCATGTGCCCTGAATGCCTCTTCCTGCCATGTGGGCCCCCCCGATGCATCCGTTGTTAGTGTCTGCCTGGCTGGGGGTAATGTGAATGGCTCTCCCTTGTTCTGGTGACAAGCCTTTGCCCACCATCAAAACTCCTGTTGCAGGCAGGGAATGAGAGTAATCATTGTTTCCAGGCAGTGGTAATGTTGAGTCCAAACACTTTTTAGGTACCATTGAAGTTTCCTCATATGCAGTCTTGCATATGGAATTAGTAGAATGCAGGATGCCATGAAGCCCAAAACCTGCAGAATTTTTCGTGCAAATAAAGTACAGTTTTGTACCTACCATAAATGTAGATGTTCAAGTGCTAATACAGCTGCAGTCATAACAGATGGGTTTTCCTGCCATCAGGCGGGTCCTCGGTCAGCCGAATTCCAAAGTCTAGGTCTGGCGTCGGATGTCATCGCTTCTTCCCTGACATCAGTGCAATGCAATATAATCAAAAAACAGTAGTTGCAAGCAAATACACCATAAAAGAATACCCCAATCAGGTTGTATGAGGAGGTGTTAGCCATTAGGCCTGTCCCAAGAGGGGAAGGAGGGAGGGGAAACCTGGACTGCAGCTGTATTAGCACTCGAACATCTACATTTATGGTAGGTACAAAACTGTACTATGTTCATCGTGCATACAGCTGCAGTCATAACAGATGGGTAGAATACCAAAGCTAAAAAAGGGGTGGTAGGCACTAGGTGGAACTAGGAGGAGCCAGGATACCCTGCAAGACTGCAGTGGCAAAGCCTGCTCTAGATTTGGAGTATAATGGTAGGTGATAGTGCTTGGAGAAAGTATGTACAGAACTCCAAGTGGCAGCTTCCAAAATATCTTTGGTAGGAACCCCCCTGAGGAAGGCTGCAGAGGTGGCTGTGGCCCTTGTGGAGTGAGACCTGATGCCTGCAGGTACAGTTTTACCATGAAAAGAGTAACAAAAGCGTATGCAGTGGGCTATCCATTTTGAGATTGTCTGTTTGGAAATAGGCTTCCCTTGAGCTCCGGTAGCATAGGACACAAAGAGTTGCTCTGATTTTCTGAAAGGCTTTGTTCTTTCCAAATAATAACGTAGCTGTCTATGAATGTCCAAGGAATGTAGTAGTCTCTCCCCTTTGTTTTGAGGATGGGGTAAAAGGTAGGTAAGTGGATAGCCTGATTCAAGGCTACCCTGGATACTACTTTTGGCATAAAGGAAGGGTTGGTTCACAAGGATACTCTGTCCTGATGGAAAATGATGAAAGGCTGCACAGCCATGAGGGCTTGTAGTTCCGAAATCCTGCGAGTTGAGGTGATAGCCAGCAGGAAGGCTGTTTTCCAGGACAAATATTGCAGTTCTGCTGAGGCAGCTGGCTCAAAGGGAGGCAAAGTTAGTTTTTCTAGAATGAAATTGAGGTCCCAAGCAGGTACTGGTTGTTTCCTTGGGGGATTTATATTCTTAGCCCCTCTGAGGAACTGTCTTAAGAGGGGGTGAGAGAGTAAAGGAGGATCAGTGTTGTATTCTGCAGAAATGGCTGAGGCATGGATTTTGATGGAGGAGAATGAAGGTCCTCTGCTTAGCAGCTCAGCTAGGTACTGTAATATTTGAGGTAAATTCAGTATTCCAGGGTTCTGGCCCTTTTTCTCATTCCAAGCACAAAACCGTTTCCATTTTGCGGAGTAGGCTTTTCTAGAAGAAGGTCTTCTGGCCTCCAAAATGACATCCTGCACCTCCTTGGAGAGTAGGGTCTGTTGTGATTTTAAGGAATCTTCCATGCGGCTAAATTGAGTGTTTTCAGCTGACTGAAGAGTTTTGAAGTTGTGCTGAGTCAGTAGAAGAGGCATTAGAGGCAGGATCCATGGTGGGGAATGCATCAGGCTCCTCAGGAGTGGGTACCAGTGTTGTCTTGGCCAGTCTGGAACAATGAGAATCATCTTTGGTCTGTCTGCTCTGGTTTTTAATAGAACTTTGGGCAGCAGAGGAAGAGGTGGAAAGGCATAAACTGTCATTGTTGTTCAACTGAAAGAGAGTGCGTCCACTTTCCAGGCCTGTGGATGAAAGATCCTTGAGCAGAATTTTGCCAATTGATTTCTGTGGGAGGCAAAGAGATCTATGTCTGGCCTTCCCCATGCTTGAATTATCTTTGAAAAAACTTGAGGATGCAACTTCCATTCGTGTGGGTCTGTCATATTTCTGCTTAGGTTGTCTGCCAGCGTGTTTTTCTTGCCTGGCAGGAACCTTATCAATAGCTGGCCTGGATGCAGCAGGTCTTTGAAAGCTGTAATAGTATTTATTACTACTAGCATTTCCTTTTGATTGATGTGTAGGTGCTTTTCTTTTTGGGACCATTTGCGCTGAATGCACCGATCTGTCATGTGCGCCCCCCCAGGCGTAATCCGAGGCGTCTGTTGTGATGACTTGATTTGCTTGAGGCTTGCAGAATGGTAGACCTGTGTTTCTTTGGCATGCTTGAGCCCACCACAGCAATTCCTTTTGCAGACATGGAAATCAGTGGTATTATTGTCTCCAAACTGTGGCTGTGTTGAGACCATAGGTTTTTTAGGTACCATTGAAGTTTCCACACAGCCAAAATGAAGCCAGCAACCAAAGTGGATCAGATAAAAAATCCTTTAATATTAGATGAACATCAAAAAAACTCAGACTGGTTTCGGCTGGCAAAAAAGCACAGCCTTCTTCAGTGACAAAAAACACAAATCAATTGATGTAACTTAAATAGTATCTTAAACACATTCCATTGGTTCAATTAAAATTGCTCATTTAATCCAGGTGAAAAAAGAGCACCTAATTTAGTTATCCATTTCTTTTCTTTTGTATCTAACATTGAGTGCCATCCTGTTTTATTAAATTTAATACCCTTGACCAAATCAATCACCATAAAGGAAAATTTAGCAGTGTGATGTTTCAAAGTGTGTTTGTACAAAGCATTGTTAATTTTCTTATTTTTAATATTGCTCATATGTTCAGAAATCCTTAGTCTTAAAGGACGAGATGTTTGACCAACATAAAAGGAGCCACAAATACATGTGGCCAAATAAATAAGCCATTCACTGCTGCAATTTGCAAAGAATGAAATGTCATAGACCCTTGGGCAATTCCTACGATTTAGCAATTTTATCACAATTACTGCAATGACCACAGGGGAAACACCCCACTAGAGGTTCCCCAGTCATAGTTGTTTGTGAAAATTGTGCATTGCTAGCATAATGTGTATGTTTATAATGATTGAAACATGAGGCTAGATTCTTTCCCTTGCGGAATGAGAATAAACATTTATCCGGTAATATATCTGATAATTCTGGTAGACTTAACAAAATGTTCCAATTTCTCTGAACACTATTCATGAGTACATCTGAATTCCTAGCATATGTTGTTAAGAACTTGATTGGCTGTGTGGTCCTCTGATCCCTAAGTTTATAAGTTAACAATTCCTGCCTGGATAAAGTATTGGCCCAATTGCTGGCCCGCAAAACATGTCCCATAGAATATCCTCTGGCGCGAAATCTGTTGATTAAATCACATCTATCTTCTTAGAAAGTATCCTCCTTAGAACATATGCGCCTCAAATGTATAAACTGTGATTTGGGTATGTTTTTGGCAATGTGTGGAGGATGAAAGCTGGATGCGTGAAGGACTGTGTTGTATTCAGGATATTTCCTGAAAACCTGTGTACTGAGTGTGTCATTTGGTTGTCTTGTTATTAACACATCCAGAAAAGTTATGGTGTCAACATGATAATTGACAGTGAACTGTAAGCCCCATATGTTGTCATTTAAATATGAGACAAATTCAGTTAAATAGTCAACATCAGTCCTCCACACCATCCAGCAATCATCCAAATACCGCCTCCAGATATCAATTTCTGGAAGGTAAATGTTGTGACTGCTGTTGTAAATTATATGTTCTTCTATATAAGCCATAAAAAGGTCAGCATAAATGGGAGAAAAGATGCTCCCATTGCTGTTCCTTTAATCTGCCAAAAACAAATGTCTTGATAGAAAAAGACGTTATTAGTGAGGACATGCTTTGCAAGGCCAACAAGAAAGGAATTGAAATCTTGTTCATATAGATGGGCTATATTAAGCCAGTGAGTTAAAGCTTCCAACCCCACCTGATGCGGAATATTCGTATACAGAGAACTGACATCAAGTGTACACATCAGCCAACCAGGTTCCAATTGTGCATCAGATATAATGTGTAAAAATTCAGTAGTGTCTTGCAAGCGAGAACGAACATATGACAACAAAGGCTTGAGATGTCTAGTCAAAAACAAGGATAATGGTTCTGTAAGGTAACCTCGACCAGAAACAATAGGTCTACCTGGGGGATGTACAGGATCCTTATGGATTTTTGGAAGAAAGTAAATATATTGATTGATAGGATCCTGAATAGTAAGTTGTTGTAGTATAGAAGTGCTTATGAGGCCAGTATCTCTAGCACTAATAAGAAACTCATCAATCTGTTTCTTGAACCTGTGTGTAGGATTTAAACACATTTCAGCATAGTACCGTTTGTCAGATAATTGTCTCCTGGCCTCCTTCTCATAATCTGACCAATTCATAACCACAACTGCACCACCTTTGTCTGCTGAAATAATAACCAAATCCTTGTTTTGTTGTAGTTCAACAATAGCCTGTTTTTCACTGGATGACAAATTATTGGGTTTAAAACGAGTTTTTTTGATGTTCATCTAATATTAAAGGATTTTTTATCAGATCCACTTTGGTTGCTGGCTTCATTTTGGCTGTGTGGATGCTTTTGCTTTAGTTGCCGTGCAGGAGGATTTGTTTTGACTGGTACCATTGAAGTTTCCTCATATGCAGCTTTGCACATGGGATTAGTAGGATGCAAGAGGCCGTGAATCCCAGAGCCTGCAGGATTTTCCTTGCAGTTAGCCTGGTGAAAGTTGCCAGTTTTCTGAAGTATTGAGTTAGTTGCCCTTGTTTCTCTGGCATGAGGTAGGCCATCTGGGTGTTTGTATCCAAGCTGGCACCCAGGAAAATTATTGTTTGAGAGGGTGTTAGTCTTGACTTCTTTTTGTTGACTGTGTATCCGAGAGATTTCAGCAACATTATTACATACACCAGGTGTTTTAGAAGTATGTGCTTGCTGTCCGGTTGGATCAGGCAGTCGTCCAGGTATGGGTATATTTGTATCCCTTGAAGTCTGCAGAAGGCAATTACTGATGCCAGGCATTTTGTGAACACTCTGGGTGCAGTAGATAAGCCAAAGGGCAATGCAGAGAATTGATAATGGGTTGAACCTGCAAGAAATCTGAGGTATCTTCTGCAATCTTGTCTGATTGGGACATGCAGGTATGCCTCCTTGAGGTCCAATGTTACCAGCCAAGACTCCTTGCCCAGCATGGGAAGAAGCTGCTGTAATGTGAGCATCTTGAATTTTGGCACGAGTAAAAATGTGTTTAGGATGGATAGGTCCAAAATAGGTCTCCAATCTTTTCCCTTTCTTGGTGCCAGGAATAGTCTGGAATAAAAACCTTGACCCTGTTCTTGTGCAGGTACCTCTTGAATAGCTTTCATGTCCATGAGATCTGAAATTTGTTTTTGTGCCTCTGCCCTTTGATTGTGTGGCAGGTTTGGCATGCCTCTCATTTTTGGAAGGGTGTGAAAGTGGAATCTGTAGCCTCTGTCTATAATGTCCAGGATCCATTTGTCTTTTGTAACAATATGCCAACTTTTTGAAAATAATGCCAGTTTTCCGCTTAAAGGTGCTGCCATTTGAGCCTTGCTTGGCATGCAAAGGGGAAAGTCATTGGTTCTGCTTTCTGAATGGCTGTGAACTATCCTCACCACCTCTTTGTGTAGGTGCTTGCCATTGTCTGCCTCTAAACGATCCTTGAGATTGTCCTTTACCACTTGGGCGCCTGTATCTACCTCTTTGGGGTCTGTCCGTGGCTGGAAAGGACCGATTTTTGGAAGGCGAATTTCTACTGAAACGTGGAGGTTGTACCTGTAGGAAATCTTTCACTGTTTGCATTGATTTTGCCTTTTCCATTTTCTTTAATACCTCCTCAGCTTTAACACCAAATAATACATCTTTTTGCAGAGGTGCATCCAGTAATTTAGCTTTAACATGATCTGGTAAAGTTTGCTCTTTGAGCCAAGCATGTCTACATATGACTGATCCTGTAACAGCAGCTCTACCTGAGGCCTCTAAAGCATCAAAACCACATTGTAAGGTATGTTTACCCACTTGTTCTGCACTATGTAACCAATCCTGCAACTCAAGTCTGGTTGTTCAGGTTGTGACATTTTACTTTTCAACTGTGATAACAGAAACTATTGGTACTTTAACATATGGAACTGACAGTTTAATGCCCTCATGGTTAAGGTGGCCGAGGTGTATACCTTCTTCCCCCACCTTTCTAAAGCTCTGGAATCTCTCTCTGAAGGTAATGGATTTTTAGCAGTGGAGGCCTTAATTCCCTTGGGACCCTGTGAAATAGTTTCTGGGTCAGCCGCATGGCTTTTGTATAGAAATTGGTGTGAATCAGGAACCCGGTAATACCTGTCAGGCTTGACTGAGCTGGAGGTAAAGAATCTGGGTTAAGGCAGGCCTCCAAATACACATCATCTAGTATGTCTAAGACGGGAGGTATAGCCAGAGGCCTGTGCTGAGGGAGCAAGAGGAAATCCCTAAGCCTTTTCTTGGAGTCTGAGTACTCTTGGCCTTCCCAGTGGAAGTGTTCCCTCAGGGTATGTAAGGTTTCCCCAAAAGAGTAATCCTCAGGGGGGGAGACAGAGGGAATGGACTCCTCTGCATCAGAATCTTCAAAAGGGGAGTAAGAATGTTCCTGGTCTTCAGAATGTTCTGAAATAATGGAGGCCTGGTCTGAGGAAGGGGATTCTTCCTCCACTCTGGGCCTTTTGTCCGGGGGGGGGGTTGAGAACCCCTGATAAGAGTAATTAAATCCTCAGCCATTTTGAGCATCTGCTTTTTAGGCATGGGGCCTTGAGAGGGGCCCTGTGGGGCTTGTCTTTTAGTATGCATGGCTGCTTTAGACTTAGTGAAAGCCTTAATGGAAAGAGACACCTTGAGAGGTGGCAGGCCTGTCTAAATTCTGAGTTTCACTGCCAAGAGTGGCTTCGGTATCTGTAGTCAGGGTGTGGGCCGAAAAGCCTGTGACCTCGGGCACTGAAGACACCGCCAAAGAAGTGTTATCGGTAGTCAGGGGCTACGTAGGCACCTCACTGAGAACCGGACCACCTGTAGTCTGCTTTGGTGTGGTGTTGGTAGAAGTCGTGGACCTCATATGTCGGTCCTTATCTTTGCGTCTTTTACTTAAAACTAGAGTCGGAGTATCCGACGACATAATGTAATTAAACTTTTTGCCAAAATAGTGTTGGGCGAACTCCGCCCGACGCTTAATAGTGCGTCTGTTGAATGTAGCACAAAAACGACAGGCCGAGACATCGTGGTCTGGGCCAAAGCAAGGAATGCAGAGGGAATGAAAATCCTTATGTGGTATTTGCTTCCCACATGAAATGCAATTATTAACTTTGTCTGACATCGGACTGAGGCAAGAAAAGTTTCCCCAACGGGGTACTTAGCTTTCAAGAAGACTTCGGTTGAAAAATATTCGTAATCTCAGGAGCTGGCCGACCGGGCACTTGCGAACTGCTTCTGCTTCGGGCACCGCGCGGCAAGAAAGACTGAAGAAAATGGCGTCAGCTGGTTCTTTTATACCCCTGTCGCACTGACGTCAGGGAAGAAGCGACGACATCCGACGCCGGACCTAGACTTTGGAATTCGGCCGACGGCAGGAAAACCCATCTGTTATGACTGCAGCTGTATGCACGATGAACATCTGGGCATTTGTTGCCAACATTTTGAAATAGGTAGTCAGTTGCCTTTGTCTGGTGTGAGATAAGCCATCTGGGCAGTTGTATTCAAGCTTGCACCCAGGAATGTTATCTCTTGAGAGGGTACTAGTTTTGATTTCTTTTGGTTGACTGTGTACCCTAGGCATGTTAGAAGTCTGTTCACAAATGCCAGATGTTGAAGAAGAATGCCCTTGTTCTCTGCTTGAATTAGGCAGTCATCCAAGTAAGGATATATTTGTATTCCTCTGTCTGCAGAATGCAGTTACTGGTGCCAGGCACTTTCTAAAGACCCTGGATGCAGTAGAAAGCCAAAGGGCAGTGCAGAGAATTGGTAATGCATTGAACCAGCCTTGAATCTGAGGTATCTTCTGCACGATTGTCTGATTGGAACATGCAGGTATGCCTCTTTTAGGTCTAAAGTCACAAGCCAAGCATTTTTGCCCAGCATGGGCAGAAGCTGCTGCAAAGTTAACATTTTGAAATTTGGAATATCCAGGAATGTGTTCAGAACAGATAGGTCCAGTATCGGTCTCCAAGCCTTGTCCTTTCTGGGTACCAGGAACAGTCGAGTAAAATCCCTGACCCTGCTCTTGCTCTAGTACTTGCTGAATGGCCCCCATGTCCATGAGGGATGAGACTTGTTTTTGTGCCTCTGTCCACTGATTATCTGGCCAGCCGTTTGCCTGTGGCATTGTATGGAAATGGAATTTGTAGCCCCTATGACACTATATTTAGAACCCACTTGTCCTGGATTATAGTGTGCCAATTTTGAGCAAAACGTGCTAATTTTCCCCCTAAGGCGCCAGAAGTGCTTGGTGCAGGCAGGGGAAAGTCATTGGGACTGTTTTCTTTATGTTTGTGATTTATCTTCTCCCGCTTTGGAGGTAGAAGCAACCTATTGCTTTGACCTATAAGAACCTTGCACCTGGGATCTGCCCCTTTGAGGTCTGTCTGACACAGGAAAGGACCAATTTTTTGTAGGCCGGTGGCTGTACTTGTAAAAAAATCTTTAACAGTTTGCATAGATTTAGCTTTGTCCTCCATTTTAACACCTCTTCTGCCTTAACACCAAAGTATCATGCTGTAAAGGTGCATCTAGTAATTTAACTGTAACATGATCAGGCCGATTTTGTTCCTTTAACCAAGCATGCCTTCTAATTACAGATCCTGTACCTGCGGCCCTGCAGGAGGCCTCCAAAGAATCAAAACCACATTGCAAAGTATGCTTTTCCAACCTGTTCAGCTGCATGCAATAAATCCTACATTTCCTGGTTTTCTGCACATTCAGAGTTTAACATCATTTTCTGTTTAAGCAATGCCATGACATGTTGCTGATACTTGAGCATATGAAACTGACAGTTTAAGGCCCTTATAGCCAAAGTTGCAGATGCGTAAACTTTTTTCCCCATCTATCCAGTGCCCTTGAACCTCTGTCAGAGGGGGTTGGGTTTTTTGCTGTAGATGCCTTAACTCCCTTTGGACCCTGTGAAATAGTTTCTGGGTCTGCTGCAGGGCTTTTAAAAATAAATTTATCTGAGTCTGGAACCCTGTAATATCTGTCAGGCTTAACAGGAGCTGGGGGTAAGGAGTCAGGGGTCAAACTAGACTCCGAAAAGACATCATCTACACTGTCTAACACAGGGGGAATGGCTAGAGGACTGTGGTAGTAAAAGGAAATCCTTGAGCCTCATTTTAGATTCTGGGAAATCTTGGCTTTCCCAGTGGAAATGCTCCCTCGTGGTATGCAAGGTTTCCCCAAAGGAATAGTCCTCAGGAGGAGATGCTGAAGGTGTAGATTCTTCAGCATCAGAATCCTCATAGGGGGTAAAGAATATCCCTGATCAGAATAGGGATCAGAAGAAATAGAAACCTGATCTGAAGATTCATAGTCAGTGCCTTGCTTAGGCCTCTTATCAGGAGGGGGGATGGGAACCCCTGATCAAGGTAATCAGGTCTTCGGCCATTTTAATCATCTGTTTTTTGGGCATAGAGGCCTGTACACGTGGCTCTTGAGTTTGTTTCCTTGCTTTAGTCTTTGCCTTTGAAGCTGAAGTCGTTTTAATGTAAAGATGTTTAGGTCTGAATACACCCTCAGAAGCCGGTACCTGCTCACCGACTCTGGACCCATCTAAGGGATTAGCGTCCAAGGCTCCAGTACCTTGAGTATCTGGTAGCAGGCTGCGACTCTAAAGTAGCGGGTGTCAGGGGCTGTGAAAGCACCTCACTGAGAATCGGCGACTGGCTTAGGAGAAGCTTCGTAGTAAGTTTTGGGCCTCGGTTGTTTTTCTCTATCCCTTTCTTTGCATTTTTTGTAAACTCCGGTAGTCGGATAGCCATCTGACGACATTTATGGATAATTAAACCGGCTACCAAAATACTTTGAAGCAAAGTTATACCAACGTTTAATAGTGCGTTGGTTAAATCTAGCACAAAACCAACAAACACAAACGTTGTGATCAGGGCCTAGGCAAGGAATACATTAAGAATGAAAATCCTTATGAGGTATTTGCTTTCCACAAGAAAAACAATTATTAACTTTTTCTGACATTAGTTTGGAACAAGAAAAAAGCTTTATAGAAGACTTCAGATCTGAAACTCAAATTCAAAAATCTCAGGAGTCGAACTGCTTCTGCTTCGGGCACCGCGCGGCAAGAAAGACTAAAGAAAATGGTGTCAGCTGCTTCTTTTATACCCCTGACGTCAGGGAAGGGGCGACAGCAACCGACGCAGGACCCAAGACTTTGGAATTCAGGCCGGCTGAGGACAACCTCCCAGCAGGATTACCCAAATGTAATGACTGCAACAGTGAAACACTAAGAACATCCTATGGGTCCCAGATCCGATACAGACACAAGCTGGATATCAAAATTTTCCGGCTCTGAAACGGGGATGGACAAGAGGAGGAGCAGGTGCCAAGGGGGGGGGGACTGTCTGATCAGATACCTCTGCAGGTCCAATAATAAATTAGCCAAGGATGATGTCTTTAGCAGCTGCTGCCTCTGCCCTATCCACATCTTCATCAGACTTCTGATGGACCAGGTAGAAGATCTTGACCTTGTGAGGAAAGGTAATGGGAGTCGAGAAGGGGTTGGCTCCAAAAAAGGAGATAGTCTCAGACACCTAAATTCATTGGGAAAGTAGTCTTCGGAGTTGAGGGTCAGACAAGGTAGACTTCATAGTTGAGGATTCTGATTGCTCAAATGAAGTCTTGGATCTAATTTGAGCTGTCAGCTCTGAAGGTTTCATTGGAGCCAACAGTCTAGGCACCTCCTCCTTCAGCTCCGAAGATGATTTTGGAGCCGAAGAAGCAAGCATGTTTTTGAGATTTCTCTAACAACCCCTTCAAAATGAGCTTGTTCTTGTGTTCCATGAACACCCTCTGATTAAACCCATGGCAAACTGAATAGGATTCTTGTAGATAAAGAAGCCCAAGCAATACACAGTGTGTGAATCGCTAAGGGGCATCTTTTCCCGCATTCCCCACACTTTATGAAGCCAAGAGGCATCCCTTCGTTTTGAGAACATAACAGACAGGAATGAACACCAGCAACAGTCTTCTAACCTGAACAAACACAAAAATAGGAATTTTTTTTTTTTTTTTTTTTTTAAGACATCCTCAAAGTAAAACTGATGATAAGAAAAGGGGACAGACAGAGGGGGGAGAAAAACATCCTCTAACTAAAACAGACATTAAACATCATCTAAAGTAAATGGACGCCAACAAGAGAAACTAAAGAGAAGGAATAGCTGTGTAAAATATTACCATAACCATAGATATCCTTCTCTTCTATGTCACAGTATTCTTAGTGTGGGATTTCCCACCTCATGCGACCCGAAAGTCTACTCCTATAGAAAAGCTTAAGTCTGGTTACTGTAGGTGTGTGGAACTTCACACGTAGGGCCCTAAACCATGGGGACCTTAAATGTGACATCTGCATGCACATACCTCAGAACTTGAAGGCCAGACAGACCATCCTAAAGAGATTAAAAGTGATGTCAGTCAGAAGTGTGAAGTGTCATATGCTGGCTAGTTGCTCTTGGCGAAGGGTAGAGATTCCTAGTGCCTAAGAGCTATGCCCATAGTCCAAACTTAATCCAGGGGGATGCAGAGAGGGAAGGAATACTGCAACATGGAAGAGAAGGGCATCTATGGTTATGGTACGATTTTACACAATTATTCTATGTCCTTCTATTTCTATGTTGCAGTATTCTTAGTATGGTTGTAGTATTCTTAGTATGGGAGAGTGCCACAGCTTAATTAGAGGGAAGGGTGGAGGTAGATGTGGAAGATTCCAGGAACCCCAGCAAGACTGCTCTAGCAAAACCTGCCTTGGCTCTGGAGACTTGGTCCAGCTTGTAGTGTTTGGTGAAGATGTGAATAGTGGACCAAGTGGCTGTGGCTGCTTCCACAATGGAAGCTGTATCCAGCACCTTGAGGAAGGCTTTGGAAGTAGCCATGCCTCTGGTGGAATGAGCTCTCACTCCATGGGGTAAGTGCTTGCCATGGTGTGAGTAGCAGAAGGAGATGGATTTTGTGATCCAACACAAAATAGTTTGCTTGGAGACTGCCTTGCCCATAGCCCTGGAATGGAGGATGACAAAACAGTTGGCTAGATTTTCTGAAGGACTTACTTTTGTCTAGGTAGACTCCAATTCATCTGTTTACATCCAGGGAATCGAGAATTCTCTGTTTAAGGACAGATTGTTGACCACTTTGGGCATGAAGGAAGGGTTAGTACGCAAGGTCACTCTGTCCTTATGGGAGGTTGTGTAGGAGGGGCAGGCCATGAGAGCTTGCAACTTTGACACTGTCCTGGCAAAAGTGATGGCCACCAACAGTACAGTCTTCCACATACACAGTTGTAAAAAACATTGCTAGCTGGCTTGAAGGGGGCCAGTGTCAGTTTTTCCAGGACAAAGTTAAGGTCCCAGGGCAGTGGTATGGATTTTCTAGGTGGTCTGATGTTTAAGACCCCTCTCAGGAAATGTTTTACATCTAGCCTGGATAACAAGGAGGATCCAGAGGCAGGCAAGCTCAGATGGCTGAAAGGTGTACTTTCACTGAAGAGTAAGAAAGGCCACCCTTAATGAGTTCACACACATAAGCAAGGACTAGTGAAGGGTCCTTGCTTCAGTCGGCCTGGCTGAGGTCAATATCCCTATATAGACAGCATTTGGAGAATCTCTCCCATTTGGATAAATATGATTTTCTAGTAGCAGGTTTCCTGGCCTCCCTAAGGACTGTAAGCATGTCCTCTGAGTAGTGGTGGTGTCTAAAAGGGATTAGAAGTTTATCACCCAGAGTGTTAGTGCTAACATCTGTAGGTGAGGATGGATTAGGGTTCCCTTTTGTTGTGTGAGAAGGTCCACCTTGTAGGGTAACTTGTGATTGCCCTTGGCTAGTGATAGAATTAAGGGGAACGAGTGTTGCCTTGTCCAGTAGGGGGTCACCAGCAAGATTTCTGGTTTGTCCTTCCTGACTTTCAGTAGGACCTTTTGGATTAGAGGGAAGGGTGGGAAAGTGTATAGAAACAATCCTTTCCATGGAATGCTAAAGGCATCTACTCTCCAGGCAAGTGGGGAGTGATCCTAGGTGCAGAAATTGTGCAACTGTCTGTTCTGGGGGGAGGCAAACAGATCCACTTGAGTAGTGCCCCAATGATGGACAATGTCTAGAAAGGTCTCTGTGTTCAACATCCACTTGTGCTGTAAAGAGGATGTTCTGCTGAGAATATCTGCTTGTTTGTTGTCCTGAAAGGGGATGTATGAGGCCTGCAGGGACAAGTTGCGCCTGGAGGTGAGGTCCCAGATTTGTAGAGTTATTCTGCAAAGGAGGTAAGCTTTGGTCCCTCCTTGTTTGTTGAGATACTTTGGTCCCTCCTTGTTTATTGAGATACCACATAACTGTGGTGTTGTCTGTGAATATTAGAAGGGGGCCCGGGTGGAGGGTAGGAAGAAAAGCCTCCAGGGGCAGAAGAACTGCAGTCATTTCTCTAACATTGATATGCTTCTTTTGAAGGGTAGGATTCCATGCCTCCTGAACCCTGAAGCCTTTGCAGGTGGCTCTCCACCTTAGGCCTGATGCATCTGTGTGCTTAAATTGGGTCGGGGAGGGGATTTGGAGTGGTAATCCTGGGTTGTGAAGGATTTGTTGACTCCACCACCTTAGTTCTGATTTGAGGCAGGGCAGAAAGGGAATTTGTTTCTCCAGGGGAGTGTTGGTGTTGTGACCACATGTTTTTAAGGTACCATTGGAATGTCCGTATGTGCATTCTTGCTAAGGGAAGCATGGGAATGGTGGCTATGTTGGTGTTGTGACCACACGTTTTTAAGGTACCATTGGAACGTCCGCATGTGCATTCTTGCTAAGGGAAGCATGGGAATGGTGGCTGTCATTAGCCCCATGAGTTGCAGGAATCTGGGGTTCTAGTAAAAGGCTTTGAAAATGAGTGGAGAAAGAGTGTGCACCTTTTCCTGGGGAAGAAAGGTCCACATCAGATCTGTCCTGATTCTGCAGCCCAGAAAGATTTTGTCTTGCTGAGGGAGCAATGATTTGTTGAAGTTGAGGGTGAAGCCCAGTTTGAAGAAGGGTGGTGGAGACCCCGAGATGATTTTGGAGGAGGACTTCTGTAAGCAATGGCTGGGGCTAGGCATTTGTGAATACCCTGGGTGCAGTAGACAAACCAAAGGGCAAGGCTGTAAACTGAAAATGAGAGCAGGGTCCAGTGAAACATAAGAATTTTCTGTTGGAGGGTTTTATGGGGATATGGAGATAAACCTCATTCAGATACAGGTGGCCATGAAGGCCTGGGCTGGGATAAGAGGGAGAAGAGTTGGAAGGGATAGTATTTTGAATGGTAGAACTTTTAGGAAGGATAGATCCAGTATAGGTCTCCAAGGCCCATCCTTTTTGGGGACCAGAAAGAGTCTTGAGTAAAACCCTTTTCCTTCCTGTTTTGGAGGAACAGGTTCTATTGTTCCTAGTTTTTGGAGGTCTAGAAGAATGTGAGGCAGGAGGTGGATTTGATTTTTGGGTGGCAAGGGAATAGGCCTTGGGATGGGTTTCCCCTACAAGAAAGGAAGTATTCATTTTGAATGATAGTACCCTTTGGTCTGATGCAATAGTTTTCCAAAATGGTAGACAGTTGGGTACACGGGTTGGCAAAGGCAGATGGGTAAGGCAGTCACTCACTGTTGGGTGACCTAAACCTTGTCACCACAATAAACAAAACATGCTGGAGGGATAGATTCATGTCCCAGACTTCCCATACTCTGGAACAAGCTACCCCTCTATATCAAAACAAAGCTCCTCAATAGCACTCCAAGAAAAATCTTGAGTGGATGGGAAATAGGAAATTCACCCCAGGGATCACTTCTATGGCTCTGCTAGTCAGGGGCACAGGAAAATAATTTCCTTGGGGGCAAAAGCCAGGGAACCTTGCTGGCTAGGCTTACTTAGGCCCTTGGGCCGATACCTTAGTACCTACCTATGAACCTATTTCTATTCTGATATGGCTGGCTAGGGGTCGGCTGAAAGGTAGCAGGTCTGGAGTATGTTTGCCGTCTTGTCCCTCTCATGTGACTGGTAGAGAAGGGGGTGCCAAAGGAAGGGGTTCTCCTCACAAATTAGGTTTTTGCAGGGTAATTCCTGTAATACTTAGGAATAGGGGACATAAGTAAATGCTTGATGTCCTGCAGCTCCTTATTTTTCTCCTGAAGGTTTTTAAAAAGTTCTGCAGATTGTTTACCAAACAAAAAGTTATAGTATAAAGGGACGTCCATAATTTTAGTTTTGAAGTCCTCAGGGAGTGGTTGTAGGTGAAGCCAAGAATGTCTGCAGAGAACAGAAGCAGACGCTGCCAACCTAAGAGAGGCCTCTGGTGCATTATAACTGCACCTAATGGAATGTCTGGCTACCTGTGAATCCAGGGACAGTTTAGATGCTATGTCAGATTTAGTAGGGCAGTCAGGTGTGGCAGCAAGGAGATTAGAGGCTTGTGAAACAAGGTCCAGGGTATATTTTACCACGTTTGGTAATTGAAAGCACAGAAAGCCAAGGTGGAGGTGGTGTACACTTTCTAATCCTGTCCATGCTTTTGCTGTCTTTATCAATTGGCAGAAGAGATGCAGAGGGAAGTAGTGTAGACTGCTTGTCAGGAGAGACAGCAATAAATAGTTGTGTAAAATCTTACCATAACCATAGATAGTCTTTTTCTTCTATGTTGCAGTATTCATTGGTGTGGATTTTCTGCCTCAGGTGATCAGATGTCTGCTCCTATACAAAAGCTTTTGCCTGGCTGCTGTAGGTGTGTGGGACATTACATGTAGGACCATAAATGTGATGTCTGCATGCACAGACCTCAGAAAGTACAGTTGTGTACACTTACCATAAATGTAGATGTTCGAGAGTATTCACTGTTGCAGTCATCACACTTGGGTCATCTGCCTGCAGGGAACCAGAGTCTTAGTATTTCTGTGTCAGATGCTCTCGTTTCTTCTATGACGTCAGGGGTATAAAACAGGCAGCAGATGCACTTACATCAGTTTTTCTTGCCCCAAATGTCAGGAGCCTCCCCAAATAGGGAGCTGGTATATGGTGGGGAACCAACCAGTAAATAGTAAATATCAATGCCAATAGGAATGGCCATAGAGAGGAGAGGTAGAAAGATAGAGGAAGCCAGGGGCCTGGAGGGAGGGAAACCAGGACTGCAACAGTGAATACACTCAAACATCTACATTTATGGTTAAGTATACACAACTGTACTATGTTCTTCGTGTTTCACTGTTGCAGTCATCACACTTGGATTGATTCCCAAAGCTGAGTAAGGGTGGAGGCAGTCAAGAAGTGTTAGGGCTGGCTAATAAGCCCTGCAAGACTGCTGTAGCAAATCCAGCCGTGGATTTAGAAAAGATAGATAAGTGGTAATGCTTGGTGAAGTTGTGTACAGAACTCTAGGTTGCAGCTTCTAGAATGTCCCTGGTAGGGACTCCCCTGAGAAATGCTGTAGTGGTGGAAGTAGCCCAAGTGGAATGTAGTCTTATCCCGTTTGGTAGGTTTTCCATGGTGCTTGTAGCAGAAATGGATGCAGTGTGCTATCCATTTGTAAATGGTTTGTTTTGGAATGGCCTTTTCCTCTCTGCCCCTGTAGCAAAGCTGACTAGCAGCTGGTCAGATTTTCTGAAAGGCTTATTCCTGTCAAGGTAGAACCTGAGGTGTCTGTGCATTTCCAAGGAGTGCAGGAACTTTTCCCCTTTATTCTGAGGATTAGGGAAGAAGGTTGGCAACTGGATGGATTGGTTTAGAGCCACACTGGACACAACCTTAGGCATAAAGGACGTGTTAGTCCCGAGGGAAACCCTGTCAGCATGGGAAAACAATGAAGGGTTCCCATGGCCATCACTGCCTGTAACTCAGATACTCTTCTTGCTGAAGTTATGGCTAGGAGCAAGGTTGTTTTCCAAGAGAGGAATTTTAACTCTGCTGAGGCAGCAGGTTCAAAAGCGGGGAGGGGGAAGCGTGAGCTTTTCCAGTACAAAGTTAAGGTGCCAGGCAGGGGTGGGTGCTCTCCTAGGGGGCCTTAAGTTGTTAGCCCCTCTCAGGAACTGTTTGATGAGAGGGTGAGAGAATAGAGGTGGCTCAGTATTATAATGAGCTGAAATGGCAGAAGCATGAATCTTAATGGAGGAGGAGGACAGGCCTCTTCTGTGGAGTAGCTCTGCTAGGTAATCCAGGATTAGAAGTGAGGAGGGCGCTGTGTCCTTCCCTTGAGACCGATTCCAAGAACAATATCTTTTACACTTTTCAGCATAGGATTTCCTAGTACTAGGCCTTCTGACTTCAAGAATGATGTCCAGCACCTTTATGCTGAGGGTTCCTGGTGGGCTATTCAAGGGTTAAGCCAGGCTGCAAGGTTTAGTGTTTGCAATTGTGGATGTAAAGTCTGTACCTCCTGTTGAGACAGCAGGGTGGGAGTCTGGTGAAGGTGCCAGGGTGGCACTGTTGTCAGGCTGCGTAAGAGTGGGTACCAATGCTGGCGTGGCCAGTCTGGGGCAGTAAGGATTGCCCTTGGCCTGTCCTGTTTTATCTTGAGTAGTACTGTTGAGAGAAGGGGCAGAGGGGGAAGGCATAAATTTAGAGGTTTTCCCGTAGAAAGGATAGGGCATCCACCTTTCAGGCCCTGCTGTGAGGGTTCCTGGTACAGAATTTGCTCAACTGGTGGTTCTGGGGGGGAGGCAAAGAGGTCCACCTCCGGTGCCCCCCACCTCTGGGTTAAAAGGTTGAAGGTGTTGGGCTCCAATTTCCACTTGTGTGGTTATAGGAGATTTCTTCACAAGTCTACCAGTGAATTTTGTTTGTCTGGCAGGAATTGAGCTTGTAGAAGCACTTGGTTGCTCAAGGCTGTGTTCCACAGGGCCATGGCTAACCTGCAAGCATAAGAATGGGTTCCGCCCTGCTTGTTTATGTACCACATAACTGTGGTGTTGTCTGTTTTTATAAGCAGAAATATGACAGCAGATGGATAAGAGCGAAACTGGACAGCAAACAAATGTAATTCAAAGCCAACACAGAGCACTTCCAGATAAATTCAGATGTTCCAAATATTCCAAGTAATCCAAATAGAACCACCAAGTCCTGTAGTATGTATAAATCTTTATTCCAAAGGACAAGCACTTTCGCTAAGTATAGCTTCTTCAGGTCAATTCAACAATAAAATCAAATCTCATAATATATAGGTGAATCAATTAAGTTGCAACAACATCAATTACACATTTAAAAGGGAAATGTAATACTAATAAAGACATATAAAATATTATCTCAAACTAAAACCTCTAAAAGACATAGAATGAATGCATGTATATGCAGACATGTAAATAACAAGTATATATGTATATAGAAATGTATATGTTTATTAAAGCAATGTACAGGTGTGTGCAAAACATACAAGTATAAAAACTAGTCTATTGTATTAATCCTGGTTACTGAGATGTAATATAGAGTATCTATTTAATGTGTCTACGTCTCCCAAGCCTAGGTTTAATGGATGCTCTCTCATTCAGGCCTGACCCATGGTCAGCCCTCAATCCAATCACTCTCCCTGCTTTCAGTGTAGTTTCTTAAGTCACCTCCTCTCTTGTTCGGGATGACAACCTCTAGAGCTCTAAACAGAAATGTATGTGTGTGGTCATTATTGCTAACATGCTTGGCTAAGGCATTGTGGGCCGATCCTTTCCTAATATGATATGCATGTTCTCTTATTCTGTCCCTAAATTTACGGTTCGTCTTTCCCACATAAAAACTAGTACATACCTGACATACTGCAAGATATATCACATTGCTGGTCATACAGTCAGCAGTAGTCTCAAAAATCCGTCGTGTGTCAGGATGTATAAATTCAGTGGAATTGTCTATATATGAAAAGAAATTACAATGTCCACAAGATACAGTGTACTGTCTAGTTGTTGTAGCTTCCTTACTCTGTCTCGGATAACATAGTATCCTCTTAAGATTTTTTCTGTTCCTATATTGAAACTTGGGGGTATCACCAACAATACCCCTAATGGCATTGTCAATCTGGAAAACTTCCCAGAATTTACCAATTATTTCTCTAATCTCAAAATGATCAGATGTAAAGGTAGTGGTAAATTTCACAACTGGTGTAGTGGTGGGTGTGTTTATACCAATAGTGTCTGTAACCTCATTGGGCCCAAAATAGGGTGCTGCTACTGTATGTCTTAGATCATGTATGTTCTGTAAATTGTCATCAATCTCAGTAATATCATACCCTCTAACAGTCTCCCTTTTAAATTCACCAATTCTGTATTAAAGCCCTCTTCTGTCGGATTCAGTCTAGAGGCCCTGATGGCTTGGCCTTTTAATGATGTTCTTAAAAACAAAGGAGGGATGCATGCTTGATCTCAATAGTAGAGAATTACTATAGCATGTCTTCCTGAAAACATCAGTATTGATCAAGCCATTCGGTAGTTTCTCTATGTACAGGTCCAAAAATTCAATCTTGTCTAATGAGAAATTCATAGTAAATGTGAGGTAGTTAGTTAATCTATTCAGATCATTCAAGAATAGTGCCAATTGTTCCACAGTACCATTCCATAGAACAAAGACATCATCCACAAAACACCGAAACAATATAACATGTTGTTTAAAGGTTTCTAGATTAAATAGGACCTTCTCTTCCCAGCAGGCTAGAAACATGTTGGCGTGGCTATTAGCGCAAGGTGTTCCCATGGCTACGCCATCAACCTGCCTATAAAGAGCCTCATCAAACATGAAAATGTTATTCTCCAATATTAGTTCTTGAAAATGAGCTAATAGGTCTATTTTCACTTTACTGTAATCACTATGTATCTGTAAATAATCAGATATAAAAGTGAGTCCAAGTTGGTTAGGGATAACAGTGAAAAGAGACTGTATATCAAATGTGACAAAGATATAATCACCCACTGACTCATGACTCTTAATGCATTCATAAAAATCCAATAAGAACTGTTTCGAGTCTCTCAATACATATGTATTTTCATTCAAAATGGATCTCAAATTCTTTTCTATATATACCGAAAGGTGCTCAGTGACCCATCCACGACCGGAGACAATAGGTCTCATGGGTGGATTTATGGCATCTTTATGAATTTTTGGAAGACCATGGAAAACTGGCGTCATAGGTTCCTTAATGATAAGGTATTTATATAGGCCTCTATTAGTCCACTCAAATGAATGTCCAATAACGTGTCCTTTATCAACCTTATGGTATCCTTAGTCATCTCAGGTGTAACAATCTGATAAAAACTGTCACTCATATCATTCATCGAGTTATAATAATGTAGGGTGTTCATTACCACCACACGTCCTCCCTTGTCTGCAGGTCTAACAATAGAGTTGTCATCCTGCAATTCCCTGAGACTAATTCTTTCGTTACATGTAAGGTTGTCTCTCCTGTAAAACTTCCTTTGTATATTACCATCATAATATTTATAAAGTTCTTCTTCCGTGAGACGCTGAAAAGTCTCTATTAGTGGGTGATTAACTGGAACATAATCACTGAGATTTTTAAAAACAAATCCACCTTTCGTTTGTTCACTAGGTCCAGACCCCCTGTATAATAACTTGAGCATGACACTTCTACAGAACAATTTCAAATCCACCATAGTTTCGGTAATATTACTTGTACATTTGGGTATAAAATTCATCCCTTTACTCAATAATGAAACATCATCTTCAGTCAATATTCTATCAGACAAATTATGAATCGTCTGTCTTTGTTCCACATCTTCTTTAAAGTTTGGTTCTGTGGAAGTTCCTCTGAAAGTTTCCTTTTCTGTCGTCCACGACTCAGAGCGTGTATGCCTGGGACCCTTCTCTAAACGAACAGGAAGGGGAAAAGAAACATTTAGGGGTGCCTCAGGGTGTAAGTTCGTCTGATTGCACTGCACTTTCGGTCTAGTTATAGCTCCTAGACATTTATCCTTATTATTACTAGCAACAGGCTTATTTTTGACTATCTGTACCTCAGGATAGAGATTGGTTCCAGTATGCATACTGGGGTGCACTAGATGTATTACATCATTAGAATCATTGTTGATCATGGCTATAGATCCTGCAGGGTCAGTAGAATCAGTGTGTAGTGTAACACCATCCACCTCTTCATCCCTCCCCTGTGGTTCAAATGTATCATTGTGCCTAATGTTAACGACACCATTTATAGGTATCTGGCCTTCAGTCCTAACACCATCATCAACAACATTGGTATCACCAATAGGACATAAACTCTGTATTACATTTACATTCCCACCATTAGTTCCATCACAAGTTTCCATTAAATTAACAGAGGGTATCCTCACATCTCTCATAGCACTCATATTATTTCCAGAATTATTAATTCTTATTTATCCTATATTTTAGGTAAAAACATATAGGTAATTATTCATATAAAGTGTAATGAACACCTATGTTTTTAGATTTGGGTCAAGTTATGGTTAGTAAAAATTTATGTTGCCCTATTATAACTTGGTAGAAGATGAGTTTTTTGTGAGGGCTTTCCTGAGTAAGTTTTTATGCATTAAGGTTTTATGCAGTTTGTGGTTTTGAGTTTCCTGGCTAATTACTTAATTGGCCATTATCATGATTGTATATAAGTACTTGGGTAAATGTTTTTGAATATTGTCTGAGGAAGGAGAGACATTGTGTTCTCCAAAAGCGCTAATAAACCTGTGTTTAAGTTCATATTTCAAGTCTGTGATTGCTCTTTCTCAACCTCGCTTTTTTGTTTTTAAATAGTTTGGCAGGTTTTTTGAGTTTGTATTTGTCAGTATGGCTAGTGAGTTTGGAGCGTCACCTCAAGGCTCGCTTTTCACTCAAGTGGAGCAGAACAGCGAAAACAACAATAATAAGGCTGTAACAGTTGAAGTGAATGCTGAAGGTAATTTAACAGCCCTCATCCACATTTTAATGGGTCGAGTAGATAGCCTCACCCAACGAATCGACTCCTTCCCTAGTATTGGAAACAGTGTTGCCTTAAGGAGTCCACCCTCCATTCTACCAAGACAACACAATTCACCGGAGCGCACCTTTGCAACTGGTACTAACCTTGCCCAATCAGTGAACAACACCGTCGGACATTCTCCCGGGTCTTTGGACATTCAAACCGGCCAAGGCGTCAACTTACAGCGACATCGTAATTCTATGCAAGGCAGTAGTTCCTTGAATTTGGATACTGTTTCGCTTCCATCTATTAGTAACTTTTTAAACAACTTTTTTGGCAATGTGAGCACTACGGGGAACCAACATGACCAGGACGTGGCTGCGAGTAACATCACCAATCTGATAAGCAATTTCGATCGCAAACTGTTCAGATGTAAAAAAATTACAACTCGAAATTGCTTACTTGCAAGAGTGTTTAGATAAAAAAACTTATTCCTAAAGACCTGCGGCAATGGCGTTTTCCAGTAGGTCTGATAGAAGGCTCCCAATTCCATCGGGAACTTCTTACATTATTTGATAAACAAGGGTTTGAGTTTATCAACTTGCTTATTGCTCAGTACAAATCTGAAGTCGATGTTCTGAAAGGTGAACTTGAACTACTGGAACATACTATTACAACAGACTGATTTTTTTGCGGTATAAGTATGAATATGCTCGTATATTCACTAGTATTGAGGCAACTATGGTTAAAATGTTCAATAAAAAGAAAATTGCTAGGGATATGCATGAATATTCAGCTAATACAGCATACCCTCGTCCACCCCCTACATCACAGGCTGCCAATGTTTTAGATACCCCCACTGCAGTTAATGACAATATGCATGAAGTACCCAGTAGGGCTCATGGCAGTGCATTTAACACACAGGTTGATGAGGCACAGCCCCTCCGTCGTAGCAAGAGACTGCTCAATAACAATACTAGTAGTCATAACAACAACAATGATGGCTACAATAATTCTCAGTCTCAACCACAAAATGGTCCCAATAATAACGGACTGAATTCCAACAATCAACAGGGTTTTCCAAGGAGTTGGAATGGCCAAACGAATTCGAGAACGAGCAGGAATCAAGTGAACATGAGGAACAGGCAAAATCAGCGCCAGAGATTATGTATCATCTCACTAATCCCCGTGTTATAGTTAGTTCGGAAGGGGACTTTAAAATTTATAACTATACCAGTTTTGATGTTAACCAGGACATTGTAGACTTCTTTTCAAAGGGTTTGTCTTTTGTCCCAGATTCTCATATTGACTTGGTCAAAACCATTATTGATCTGAAATTGTTTGTGCGTAAATTGAATTTAAAAGTTCTTATGGGAGGGAAGTCTACCCTCATTAGTTCTGTAAGAGTTTCTAGTGTTTTTAACCCACCACTACATGAAATTCTACAGTCTTTTGAAAAGGTGTGAATTAGATTTAAGGGCCATAGCTAATAATAGTGTTATCCACAATAAAAGTAACATCAATATCACTAAAAATCAACGTGATTTTATCAACATGCTACGGCAATGTAATATAAGGGTCATGAAACCCGATAAGGGTGGTGGGCTTGTCTTTATGGATTATATTTATGTTAAAAAAATGCAGAGTCAACTTAACACTAGATGTGATAGTGTTCAATCTCGCCGTTTGTTCTTACACATGGGTTCGGAGCCGATCCTCGGCTCCGTGTCGGCCGCTTGCAAGCTCTGCATCGAGAAGAAGCTCGAGACAACCTAATACCCACAATCCCCCTCTGCCTTTACCTCAGATCTAGTTTGCCGCTGCTGCGTTCGCATCACTGGGATCTAGCTCGAGCAACTTCAGATAAGAAATAACTTTATTATTGTTATTTTTGAGAAAAAATTATTCTAAAAGTACTTTTTGGTGACATAGTGTATGTGTGTGTGGTAAGGTAGAAATACTCGGTACCGTTAAGTTTAATTAAACTTGTTAGAGTTTTTCGGGGCCTTCCACCCCTTACTTGAATTTGACAACCGGACTGACTTAGATATCGGATTCGACATTTTTTACTGGATTTGTCTCTCTACTGGACTTGACCTTTTTTCTCTTACCTGTTTCTTCTTTAAGATGTCTGAGAAAATTAAATCAGGTTTTAAACGTTGCCAGTGTGGCCAAAAAATGTCAGTTACTGACAACCATAGTTCCTGTGTCTACTGCCTTGGCCCTCTCCACTTACAAGAGGACTGTTCAATTTGTCACTCTTTTAGTGGGAGGGTCATGACAGATAGGCGCAGGAAACTCATGGACAGGGGGTTAATTAAAACCTTCCTTTCAGGAGGCTCTGGATGCTTCAGACCAGGCATCCAAATCCTCGAAGGAATCGAAGACGTCGGAGCCCAAGTCATCGGCTCCGAGCTCTTCGAGTAAAGTTAGATCACCGGTTCCACAGACTTCGGGGCCGAGTGTTCAACTGTTGTCAGTTCCCGAGCCTCGAGTCTTGGAACCGGTGATGGAGCTCCCTCCCTCGACTCTATTGAGGTCGGCTCCGTCTTCGGTTCCTTCGACCTGTTCTTCTTCTAAGCTCTCCGATATCGATGTGGATCGTGTGGTGCAGAAGTTATTGGAGCATTCGGCCCTATCCAAACTTATTTCGGTTTCCACCCAGTTGGTGTCGAAACTTGAAGGCCTCCCATTGTCTCCATCCATTCCTCCTCCGAGACCTGTCCAGTCTTTGGAGCCGGAAGAGGTTGATCTTCTGATTGTGGAGCCCTCGGGTCCAGAACCGTCCTTTTCTCGGTCTGCTCCTCTCACCTCGACTCCGTCGGATCCGGTACCGGAGTCTCGGAGCCGACTATCTGTCCTTGGTTCCGGGGCCGAGAGTCGAACCGACGTTTCGGTTCCGACTCTCCCCCTCGGGGCCTCGGCGCGGATCGATTCGGCTCCGTCCTCGGGGTCAATGCCTTCGGTGCCTGTCTCGGGGATTCTTCCCATTTCTTCGGAACCGGGAGATTCTTCGACTCGGGACCCGGGGGCCTTCGATCTCATGAGGAAGGTGTTGTCTACCCAGACAACCACATCAGTAGAAGCAACCTCTCCTCCCCATAAAGGGCCGTTATCCTCCTCTGCACCCACGGCTACATCCAAGCGTCGAGCACCGGTGTCTCAGCCACCCCTGGAGGGTGCCCCCTCTTCCTCGGAGGCTTCTTCGGATGCTCCCCACGAAGAAGTTCCTAGGAAAAGATTGTGTAAGAGGAGACACTTAGATTCTCCACAAGAATCTTTGACATCCGGTACTGACTTGGATGAGTCAGAAGGGTCCCCTAAGTCACCTTCAGAAGATGTCTCTTTTTCTGACATATTGGAGATCCTGAAACAGAGAGGTGACTAGCAGTCCCTTCCCCCCTTCTGAGGATGAGTCAGTCTTGCTGAAGGCATTCGGTGCTCGCCCTTCCTCCTCCTGGGTCACTCCGCCCTTCGATGAATTAATGGAACTTATTGCTCGAAGGGCGTGGGAGGCTCCTGACACAGTGGAACCAGTCCCTAGGAAGCCCAATAAGTGTATCACTGCACCCCAGGACAAGACTTACTTGACAAAAGGAGTTCCAGTGGACGCTATGGTGGTGGCAGCGGCCACGAAAAAGGAGATGTCGGAATCTTCCTCATCTGTCCATCCCCCTAATAAAGATTCTAGGACTATGGACAGGTATGGGAAGCGCATTTTTAGTTCAGCGGCTTTTCCCATGCGATCCCTGAACTATTTGACCCACTTTACACGACTACAGAGGGATCTAGTCAAAGAGTTGGGAGATACCCTCCAGGGTACTACAGATGCTGCTGTCTCAGAGAAAGTGACAGTGCAACTTAATACCCTTACATCCATTGTGAACTCGTCCATGGGGCTGATCTCTTACGCAGCCGAAGGTTCGAGTAGGGCAGCAGCTTCAGCGATTGCTCTTCGCAGACAATCCTGGATGCGCTTATGTTCATTTGCGGAAGCCTTCAAGTCTTCCTTTACTAACGCCCCATTTGACGGTGCCACTCTTTTTGGCTCCAAAGTAAAGGAGACCCTTACCCGGTGTGAGCAGGTGGGAAAGACTCTGTCTGCTGTCGGAGTCCGTTTTTCCATCCCAACCAGACCGTACCCCAAAGGGCAACGTGGTGGAAAAATGTGGTTTCGAAAACCCCAAGGATCTTTCCCAGGCACACAGGGTGATGCCCCTTCTAGGGGCAGAGGTGGAAGACGCCGCCCTGGCGGCAGAGGGGGTCCGCAGAATCAAGGTGACAGGGATACACTCCCTGGTAAACCTTTCCAGCACTCCTGAGAGGAGGCCCGACTGTCCTGCTCTGGAGGCAGTCGGGGGTCGCTTAGCTTTATACCCTCAGGCCTGGCAAAACATAACTACAGACAAGTGGGTAAAAAGCGTGGTTACCAGAGGTTACAATATACCATTTCTATCCTATCCCATTCCAAAGAAAAGACTCCCAGATGTACCGCCCCATCTGCGAGAGCCAGCAGCTATAGAAATTTCAAAGCTGCTAGAAAAAAGAGTCATCCAACCAGTCCCAGCGGACCAGAGAGGATTCGGGACTTACTCAAGGTTCTTTTTAGTTCCAAAGAAAACAGGGGACTGGAGGCCCATTCTGGACCTAAGCGACCTCAATACCTTCGTCAAGAAAGAAAAGTTCCGAATGGTCACGCTTCAATCGATCCTTCCATTCTTACAGAAGGACGACTGGATGTGCTCAATAGATCTGAAGGATGCATACTACCACATCAAAATGGCCAGGGCATCCAGAGATCATTTGCGCTTCCGGCTGGATGCCAGTCACTTTCAGTTTCGAGCCCTGCCCTTTGGTCTGACCTCAGCCCCCAGGGTCTTCACCAAATGCATGGCAGTGGTAGCGTCTCACTTGAGACGCCTAGGATTCCAGGTGTTTCCGTATCTGGACGACTGGCTCCTTTCTGCCACCACCCAGCGTCAACTAGTACAGGCCAGAGATTACACTCTTCAACTGTGTATTCACCTAGGAATTTCCGTAAACTTCGGAAAATCCTTACTACAGCCATCACAGCGTATCTTATTCATAGGAGTGGAATTAGATACACATCAGTTAATTCTAAGACTTCCTCCAGAAAGGATACTTTCACTTCAGACTCACATACGTCTTCTTCTCTTGTCCAGGAAATCCCCAGCAAAACTGGTACTAAAGGTTTTGGGACTCATGTCAGCTTCTCTTATTGCAATACCCTTGGGAAGACTGCACATGAGAGTCCTAAAATGGCTACTGTTTGCACAATGGTCGTTCCAACAACTACCTCTAACACACGAGATTCTTATAACGAACACATGCAAAACACACCTAAACTGGTGGCTTCAGACTTGCAACCTTTCCAAGGGGAGACCATTTGTGCTACCCACGCCTACAGCTACGGTGACCACGGACGCTTCCCTGATAGGGTGGGGGGGCATCTTTCAGGGACAGACAGTCCAAGGCGAATGGACCAATTTAGAGTACAATCTGCACATCAATGTTCTAGAGTTGAGGGCAGTGTTTCTAGCGTTGCAACACTTTGCTCCCCTTCTTCCTCTGGGAACTATTGCAGTTCAGACGGACATGTCGGTAGTCTGGTACATAAACAAGCAAGGGGGAACCAAGTCCTATCAGCTATGCAGAGAGGCCATGAGAATCTGGCAATGGGCGGAGTCCACGGGTCGCTTTCTGATAGCAACGCACATCCCGGGGTCATCCAACGTCATAGCCGACAGGCTGAGCAGAGCAATACTGTTACCGCACGAGTGGTCCCTAAAACAGTCCGTTGCGAAAAAGATTTTTCGCACGTGGGGCCAGCCTTCCTGCGATCTGTTTGCGTCTCCAATGAACGCCAAATGCAGGAGCTACTTTGCCCTATTACCCTTTCCAGGGGAAGTCCCCAGGGACGCACTGATTCACGATTGGCCCCCGGGTCTCCTGTACGCATTTCCTCCCTTCCCTCTGATCTCAAAGTTTCTCCAGAAAGCCAACAACCTACACAGGACAATAATCCTCATTGCCCCATTCTGGTCTCGTCAAATTTGGTTCCCCTTCCTCATGACGCACTGCATTCGGGGACCCTGGATCCTGGACCCAGAGCCAGATCTATTGACTCACTCGTCAGGGGCTCCCCACCCCTCGCTCTTGTCCCTCCATCTAGCAGCTTGGCTGCTCCAATTCCCAACTTAGCCAGGTCTGATCTTCTTTCGCCTGCAGTTCAGAATATATTAGTGGCTTCTCATAAAGCTTCCACTACTAAAACATATACTAGTAAATGGAAGCGCTTTGTATTCTGGGCGAATACACAGCAAGTGGACCCTGTTATAGCTCCTTTGAATAAAATATTAAGAGTTTTTAACAGACTTGTTCCATCAGGGTGCTTCGCCTGCCACATTAAGAGTTCAATTGGCTGCCATTTCTAATTTCCATGTGGAAGAATGTGGGGCTCCTGTTATGGCCCACAGACTTTGTAAAGCCTTTTTAAAAGGGGCTTTTCATATTAGACCACCAATTAGATCTCCTACGTCACCTTGGAGTCTAAACTTATTATTATCTAAGTTGATGCTGCCCCCCTTTGAACCAGCCTCCTCTTGCCCATTGAAATTTTTGTCGTGGAAGACTCTCTTTTTGGTAGCCATTACATCCGCTAGGCGAGTATCTGAACTTCAAGCTCTCTCCATTAAACACCCTTATTTGATCTTTCACTCTGACAGAGTTTCTCTTTGCACTAATTCATCCTTCCTTCCTAAAGTTTGTTCTATTAACAATATTAATCAGTCCATTGAATTACCCACTTTCTTCAAGAATCACTCCAATAAAATGGAGTATATGCTGCACAAATTAGATGTCCACAGACAACTAAGGTTTTACTTGGATAGAACAAAAGATCACAGGAAATCTGATCAACTTTTTGTAGCCTTTGCTGATAACAGAAAAGGAGTAGCGGTTACTAAAAGAACTCTTTCTAAGTGGTTAACTGATTGTATCATCTATGTCTATGATTCTTCAGATCAAACTCTTTTGCACAAACCCAAAGGACATTCCACAAGGTCAGTGTCTACATCCCTGGCTCATGCAGCTCGCCTACCACTAGACGCTATTTGTGCGGCTGCTACTTGGTCTAAACCACATACATTCATTTCTCATTATAAGGTAGACAAGGTTTCTAGGGACAGGGCAACCTTTGATTCCACTGTGCTCAAGAACGTCCTTCCGTGAGTTCCTCAGGAACAAGGAGCTAGGGACGCTACCCATGTGTAAGAACAAACGGCGAGATTGAACACTATCACATATAGAAGTTATGTCCTTACCATAACGTTCCATGTGGAGTGTTCATCTCGCCTTTGTTCTTACATTCCCACCCTCCCACCCTTAGGAAGAACATTCAGTTTGGTGCCTGGTCTGGGGCATTCTGCTTCTGCATTGCAGTTGTTGTATATATAGTTGACATGTATGTATATGTATATATATATGTGTATATATATATATATATATATATATATATATATATATATATAGACTCTTAGTTTCTGTGCATATGTGATATTGGCATGAGTGTGCTCTCTCTGACTGCTGGTTTGCTTGCAAACTAGATCTGAGGTAAAGGCAGAGGGGGATTGTGGGTATTAGGTTGTCTCGAGCTTCTTCTCGATGCAGAGCTTGCAAGCGGCCGACACGGAGCCGAGGATCGGCTCCGAACCCATGTGTAAGAACAAAGGCGAGATGAACACTCCACATGGAACGTTATGGTAAGGACATAACTTCTATTTCCTACACACTAGCTAGCATTAGTGAAGTAAATTCAGCTTACAATAAAATCAGGTCCATTATTGAAGACCTCTTCTTAGAACGGGTTACAGATATTTATTTACACCGTTATTTGAACATGATCGCACCCAAATTACCAGTTCTATTTGGCACACCTAAGATTCATAAATCAATTAATGACCCCCCCCCTTTAGACCCATAGTCGACGGGCGGGGGTCTATTACTTATGCGTGTGCCAAATATGTTGATAGCATTTTAAGGCCTTTAGTTGAACAAGAACCACAAATATGTAAGGACTCGTGGAGCTTCCTGTATGATATTAACAAAATCCCTTTCAACCAAGATTGTTTCCTTATGATTGATATAAGGGATTTATACACAGTCATACCGCAAAACTTAGGTCTTGAATGGATGAGAGTTTTTAAATTCTAGGAAAATTAATAACAATGCCATCTCTTTGGTAGAAACCCTTTTAGAGGTTGTATTAACCTACAATTATATGGTCTTTGATGGTAAAATATACTTGCAGAAATCTGGGGTGGCAAAGGGCATTCACCCTGTGGCGGAAGCTTCGCCAGTTGCATCATGGCACATTGGGAAAGAACATTGTTATTTCAAAATAACGTCGCCTGGTACACTAGGTACCAGGATGACATGTTTATCATCTGGAAGGGGCCTTTAGCATTGGTGCCGTCCTTCATTTCCAACATTTCCCTTATGACTAATTTCCTTGAATTTACTTATAGTTTACAGGAAAACAGTATCAACTTTCTGGACATTCTCTTATCTAAAGACAGGGTTAATTCCAGGTATAAAAGTGTGATTTACAGGAAGCCCACCTATTCCAATGCGTTCTTACATTTCACTAGCTGCCATCCTTACCACCAGAAAAAGGCTGTGGTCAAAGGACAAATGGTAAGGGCAGCTAGGATGATTTCTGATGAAACGGACTTTATTGAGGAATGTGAGCATTTGGGGGCTATGTTCACCAATAGAGGTTACTCACCTCTTATGGTGGTTAATATTACATCTGAAGTTGTTCATAAACGGCAAATGGGCCATTTTAGTCCAATCTTGTCATATTTTACTACCCAGAGTGAAGTAGAAATAAGTAATGTAAGAGCTTCTGGTAATAAGGCTAGAGATTGTAGTTATAACACAAGTTTTCTGTGTACCTACAATTAGGATCATTTTAAAATAAGGGAGGTCTTTATTAAGAACTGGGCCCTCATTATAGGGGACAGCGCTCTGTTTAAAGCACTTGGAGCTGAACCTAAATTTACATATAGGAGAGGATTTAACTTAAAATCTATACTTGAAGGTAAGCAGCATACAGGACACGCTAAAAATATTGGAATGGCTAAGTGTGGGTCATGTCGACAATGTAAATATGTTAGTACAGGACCCAAAGTGAAAATCAGATACATATAGTATTAGAGGCAAATATAATTGTGGGACTAAAAGCGTGATATACTCGGATTGTTGTGTGGAATGCGCTGCTTTCTACATAGGTAAAACTGAAAGGAAATTAAAGCAGCGCATTTATGAATGCTATTAGTAGGAAGGACTCTATGCTCTGGCCAGGCATATTATAGAACATACAGAGCATAGTTTTAAATTTGCCATCCCTAAACATATTGAAACCGATTTAAGAGGGGGACCTTGGCAAATCCAGTTAGAGATGGAAGAGGCATTTCGGCAGATAAGAACTGCCACTCATATGTATCCTGGGCTCAATGAGTTTGTTTCCATTAGTAGTATTCTTAAACATCTTGCCATGAAAAGGTAACTTTTGCCTTTTGAGTTTGAGATTTGTTACGCATATATCTCTTATTTGTATTGGTTTAGTTTTTTTAGTGTTTATTTGGACACGACATATTGTCGCATTCTTATTTATCCTATATTTTAGGTAAAAACATATAGGTAATTATTCATATAAAGTGTAATGAACACCTGTGCTTTTAGATTTGGGTCAAGTTATGGTTAGTAAAAATTTATGTTGTCCTATTATAACTTGGTAGAAGACGAGTTTTTTGTGAGGGCTTTCCTGAGTAAGTTTTTTATGTATTAAGGTTTTATGCAGTTTGTGGTTTTAAATGGTTTTGAGTTTCCTGGCTAATTACTTAATTGGCCATTATCATGATTGTATACAAGTACTTGGGTAAATGTTTTTGAATATTGTCTGAGGAAGGAGAGACATTGTTCTCTCCGAAAGCGCTAATAAACCTGTGTTTAAGTTCGTATTTCAAGTCTGTGATTGCTCTTTCTCAACCTCGCTTTTTTGTTTTTAAATAGTTTGGCAGTTTTTTTGAGTTAGTAAGTACCATTGAAGTTTACTTATATGCAGTCTTGCATATGGAATTAGCAGAATACTTGAGGCAATAAACCCTTTGGCTTGCAGTATTTTCCTTGCAGAGAGCTGGGTTCTGGTGGCCATTTGTTTGAAGTAGTTTGTCAGATAGACCTGTTTTTCTGAAGAGAGAAATGCCATCTGGGAAGTTGCGTCCAAGCTTGCTCCCAGAACTATAATCTTTGGACTGGGTACCAGTTGTGATTTCTTTTCATTGATGGTGTACTCCAAGGAAGTGAGAAGGCTTTTTACAAATGCCAGGTGCTGAAGTAGCAATTCCTGACTGTCCACCTGTATCAGGCAGTCATCCAGGTATGGGAAAATTTAGATATTTCTCTGCCTGCAGTATGCACTAGCTGGTGCCAGGCTCTTTGTGAATACTCTGGGCACAGTAGATAAGCCAAAGGGAAGTGCAAAGAAAGTACAGTTACCATAAATGTAGATGTTCGAGTGTATTCACTGTTGCAGTCATTACATTTGGGTAATCCTGCTGGCAGGTTGCCCTCAGTCGGCCTGAATTCTAAAGTCCTGGGTCCTGCGTCGGCTGCTGTCACCCCTTCCCTGACGTCAGGTTATCAGGGATATAAAAGATGCGGCCGACGTCATTTTCTTTAGTTTTTCTTGCCCCAGATGTCAGGTGCCCCCTAAAAGGTTAACCAAAATTTAAATACACCACATAGGTTCCATCAGAAGAAAGGAGGAGGGTGGGTGGGTATCCTGGACTGTAACAGTGAATACACTTGAACATCTACATTTATGTTAAGTGTACACAACTGTACTAAGTTCTTCGTGTTTCACTGTTGCAGTCATTACCATCTGGGTAGAGTCCCAAAACTATGGTTGGGAGGCTGGAGCTAAACAGCATTAGGAGCGGCTATGAGGCCCTGCAGAACTGCAGTGGCAAAGCCTGCCGTGGATTTAGAGTAGAGTGGCAGATGATAGTGCTTTGTAAAGGTGTGCACTGAACTCAAAGTAGCAGCCTCTAAAATGTCCTTGGTTGGTACTCCCCTAAGAAAGGCTGCTGAAGTGGCTGCAGCTCTGGTTGAATGTGGCCTGATGCCCTTGGGCACTGGCTTGCCATAGTGTAAGTAGCAGAAACGAATGCAGTGGCCTATCCACTTTGAAATAGTCTGCTTTGAGATAGCAATTACTAGTGGCATATGCTGCAGGATCACAAGGAAAGGCTATGTATTTCTGAAAACGTTGGTTCTGTCCAAGTAGAATCTAAGCTGTCTGTGTATGTCCAAAGAATGCAGAATTCTCTCCCCCTTGTTCTGTGGATTTGGTAAAAAGTTGGCCGATGAATAGTTTGGTTCAGAGCCACACTGGACACCACCTTAGGCATAAATGTTGGGTTTGTCCTCAGAGAGACCCTGTCTGGATAAAAAATGATAAAAGGTTCCACAGCCATGAGTGCCTGTAGCTCTGAAACTCATCTTGCAGAAGTTATTTCTAGGAGCAGAGCTGTTTTCCAAGATAAAAACTTTATATAAGCAGTAGCAGCTGACTCAAAAGGAGGCAGGGTGAGTTTTTCCAAGACATAGTTGAGGTCCCATGCAGGCATTGGTGATCTCCTTGGAGGCCTTAAATTTTTGGCTCCTCTGAGGTACTGCTTTAATAAGGGATGAAAGAGGATTGGTGGCTCTGTATTGTAATGAGCTGAAATGGCAGAGGCATGAATTTTAACAGATGAAAAAGATAAGCCTTTGTCCAGCATATCAGTTAAGTATTGCAAAATCTGAGGAATATTTGGCACAGCTGTATCAGTTCCTTGTGCCTGGTCCCAAGCACATAATCTCATTTTCCATTATAAGATTTTCTAGTACCACGCCCTCTGGCTTCCAAAATGACATCCATCACAGCTTTACTGAGAGGTGTGTTTTGTATGACTACATTATTCGCCATGCTGCTAGGTTTAAAGTCCTGAGTTGACTGTGCAGGATCTGATTGTTTTGCTGGGACAGTAGATGAGGTAAGGTCCAAGCTGGGCATTGAGACAAGTTCCTTAGTATTGGATGCCAGTCTGGGGCAATCAGTATCATCTGTAGCTTCTCCTGTCTGACCTTTTGGAGTTCCTTGGGGAGGAGAGGCAGTGGGGGAAAGGCATATACTGATAGATTTTTCCAACTGAAAGATAGGGCATCCACTTTCCATGCTTGTCTGTGATAAATCCTTGTGCAAAATCTTTTTAGTTGGTAGTTGTGAGGGGAGGCGAACAGATCTATGTCCGGGCATCCCCATTTCCTTATGCTGAAGACTTGTGGATCCAGCTGCCACTCGTGGGGATCCATGAGGTTTCTGCTTAGTCTGCCAGCCACTGTATTTTTCCTTCCTGGCAGGAATTGTGCCTGCAGATGTACTTGGTAAGTCAATGCTGTGTCCCACAAAGTCATGGCTAGTCTGCAAAGGGGGTAAGAATGTGTGCCCCCCTGCTTGTTTGTATACCACATGACCGTGGTGTTGTCTGTCTTTATCAGTAGTTGTCCCGGATGAAGTAGGTCCTTGAAGACTGTCAGGGCACTTTGAACAGCTAGCATCTCTTTTTGATTGATATGTAGATACATTTGGTTTGAGGTCCATATGCTCTGAATGCATCTTCCTGCCATGTGGGCCTCCCAGGCATAATCGGATGCATCCGTTGTTAGTGTCTGCCTGGCTGGGGGTAATGTGAATGGCTGTCCCTTGTTTTGGTGACAAGCCTTTGCCCACCATCGAAACTCCTGTTGCAGGCAGGGAATGAGAGTAATCATAGTTTCCAGGCTGTGGCAATGTTGAGTCCAAACACTTTTAAGGTACCATTGAAGTTTCCTCATATGCAGTCTTGTATATGGAATTAGTAGGATGCCATGAAGCCAAAAGCCTGCAGAATTTTTCTTGCAGATAACTGGGCCTTTGTTGCCAATATTTTGAAATAGGTAGTCAGTTGCCTTTGTTTGTCTGGCGTGAGATAAGCCATCTGGGCAGTTGTATTTAAGCTTGCACCCAGGAATATTATCTCTTGAGCGGGTACTAGTTTTGATTTCTTTTCGTTGACTGTGTACCCTAGGCATGTTAGAAGTCTTTTCACAAATGCCAGATGCTGTAGAAGAATGTCCTTGTTCTCTGCTTGAATTAGACAGGCCAAGTAAGGATATATTTGTGTTCCTCTGTCTGCAGAATGCAATTACTGGTGCCAGGCACTTTGTAAAGACCCTGGGCGCAGTAGATAAGCCAAAGGGCAGTGCAGAGAATTGGTAATGCATTGAGCCAGCCTTGAATCTGAGGTATCTTCTGCATATTTGTTTGATTGGGATATGCAGGTATGCCTCTTTTAGGTCTAAAGTCACAAGCCCAGCATGGGCAGAAGCTGCTGCAAAGTCAACATTTTGGTATATCCAGGAATGTGTTCTGAATAGATAGGTCCAGTATTGGCCTCCAGGCCTTGTATTTTCTGGGTACCAAGAACAGTCGAGTAAAATCCTTGTCTCTGCTCTTGCTCTGGTACTTGTTGAATGGCCCCATGTCTATGAGGGATGAGACTTGTTTTTGTGCCTCTGCCCACTGATTTTTTGGCAGATCTGGCCAGCCGTTTGCCTTTGGCAGGGTATGGAAATGGAACTTGTAGCCTTGTGACAAGATATTTAGAACCCACTTGTCCTGGGTTATGATGTGCCAATTTTGAGAAAAAAGTGCTAATTTTCCCTCTAAGGGTGCTGCCAGGAGATAAGTACTTGGTGCAGTCAGGGGGAAGTCATTGGGACTGTTTCCTGTATGGTTGTGATTAGTCTTCTCCAAGTTTGGAGGTAGAAGCACCCCCATTGCTTTGACCTGTATGAACCTTGCGCCTAGGATCTGCCTCTAGGGCGTCTGGATCTGCCCCTTTGAGGTCTGTCTGACACAGGAAAGGACCAATTCTTTGTTGGCCAGTGTCTACTAAACCTAGGTGGCTGTACTTGTAAAAAAATCTTTGACAGTTTGCATAGATTTTGCTTTGTCCTCCATTTTCTTTAACACCTCTTCTGCCTTAACACCAAACAAAGTATCATACTGTAAAGGTGCATGTAATAATTTAACTTTGACATGATCAGGCAGATTGTGTTCCTTTAACCAAGCATGCCTCCTAATTACAGAACCCATAACTGCGGCCCTGCAGGAGGCTTCCAAATAATCAAAACCACATTGCAAAATATGCTTTCCAACTTGTTCAGCTGCATGCAATGAATCCTGCATTTCCTTATTTTCTGCACATTCAGAGTTCAACATCATTTTCTCTTTAAGCAATACCATGACATGTTGATGATATTTGAGCATATGAAACTGACAGTTTAAGGCCCTTATAGCCAAGGTAGCAGATGTGTAAACCTTTTTTCCCAGTCTATCCAGTGCCCTAGAATCTCTGTCAGAGGAGGTAGGGTTTTTGCAGCGGAAGCATCAACTCCTTTGGGACCCTGTGAAATAGTTTCTGGGTCTGCAGCAGGGTTTTTAAAAAGGAATTTATGAGAGTCAGGTACCCTGTAATATCTGTCAGGCTTAGCTGGAGGTAAGGCGTCAGGGATAAGACTAGACTCCAAAAACACATCTACAGTGTCTAACACAGGTGGAATGGCTAGTGGCCTGTGTTGAGGTAGTAACAGGAAATCCCTGAGCCTCTTTTTAGATTCTGAAAAATCTTGGCTTTCCCAGTGGAAATGCTCCCTCATGGTATGCAAGGTTTCCCCAAAAGAATAGTCCTCTGGAGGAGAAGCTGAAGGTATAGATTCTTCAGCATCAGAATCCTCATGGGGGGAAGAGAATATTCCTGATCAGAAGAAATGGAAACCTGATCTGAAGATTCATAGTCAGTCTCTTGCCTAAGCATCTTATCAGGAGGGGGATGGGAACGCCTGATCAAGGTAATCAAGTCTTCGGCCATTTTGAGCATCTGTTTTTTGGGCATAGAGGCCTGACCATGTGGCTCGAGTTTGTTTCTTTGCTTTAGGAGGTGCTTTAGTCTTTGAAACTGAAGTATGTTTAATGTAAAGATGTTTAAATCTGAATACACCCTCTGAAGCCGGTGCCTGCTCAGAGGCTCTGGACCCATCTGAAGGAATAGTATCCAAGGCTCCAATACCTTGAGTTTCCAGCGACATGGCTAACTCCATGTGTGAGTCGGTAGCGGCCTGCGACTCTAAAGTAGTGGGTGTCGGGCTGCGAAAGCACCTCACTGAGAACCGGCGACTGGCATAGGAGAAGCTTCATAGTCGGTTTTGGGCCTCAGTTGTCTCTCTCTCTCCTTTTCTTTGTGTTTTTTGTGAACTCCGGTAGTCGGATGGCTATCCGACGACATTTCTGGATAATTAAACCGGCGTCCAAAATACTTTAAAGCAAAATCATACAGACGCTTAATAGTGCGTTGGTTAAATCTAGCATAAAACTGACAACCAGAAACGTGATCAGGGCCTAGGCAAGGGAATACAGTAAGAATGAAAATCCTTATGAGGTATTTGCTTTCCACAAGAAATTACAATTATTTACTTTTTCTGACATCGGTCTGGAGCAAGAAAAAAGTTTCCCCAACGGGGTACTTAGCTTTATTGAAGACTTCGGATCTGAAACTCGAACACGAAAATCTCAGGAGTCGGCTGGCCAGCACTTGCGAACTGCTTCTGCTTCGGGCACCGCGCGGCAAGAAAGACTAAAGGAAATGGCGTCGGCTGCATCTTTTATACCCCTGATGACCTGACGTCAGGGAAGGGGTGACAGCAGCCGACGCAGGACCCAGGACTTCAGGCCGACTGATGGCAACCTGCCAGCAGGATTACCCAAATGTAATGACTGCAACAGTGAAACACGAAGAACATCTGATGGTGCATAGAACCAGCTCTGAAACGTAGATATGTGTTGCAGAACTCCCTTATGGGGGTGTGCAGATAAGCTTCTTTTAAGTCTAGAGTGGTTAACTAGGCATCCTTGGCTAGCATGGGGAGAAGCTGTTGCAGGGTAAGCATCTTGAATTTTGGGATCACCAGAAAGGTGTTGAGAACTGAAAGATCCAGGATTGGGTGCCAAGAGCCTTCTTTTCTGGGTACCAGGAAAAGTCTGGAGTAGAAACCCTGACCCCTTTGTTCTGCTGGAACAGGTTGAATAGCTCTGATATTGAGCAGGGAAAGTGCTTGATTTTTGAGCCACTGGTTTGGAGGAAGGTCTGTAAGCCCTCTTGGGGTTGGCAGTGAATGGAAGTAGAATTTGTACCCTTGGTATACAATGTTTAGGACCCATCGGTCCTGTGTAATGGACATCGTTTTTTTGTATGAAGGGCAAGTTTTCCTCCTAGGGGCACAAGTAATTGGGCAGGTCTGGGAAGGAAAATTGAAAAGTCATTGTGAACTTTTTTCCATAAGGGGGCGGCTTACCACTCACTCTTTTTGGAGTGGGGGCACTCCATTGTTTAGAACTCTGCATACCCTGAAACTGTAGTCTGGGTGGCCTGTTTTCCCTGGGTCTGGGAAGGCCTGGAAGGAGCTGGAAAGGACCAGTTTTTTAGAAGGCCAATGCCTACTGAATCTAGGTGGTTGCACTTGTAAGCATTCTTTGACAGTTTGCATACACTTAGCTTTTTCTTCCATCTTTTTAAGAACTACTGCTTTGGTGTCAAACTAACAGTCCTTATTTAAAGGAGCGTCTAGTAATTTGGATTTGACATGATCTGCCAAGGTTTGTTCCTTCAGGCAAGCATGCCTTCTCAGTACAGACCCAGTGACTGCAGCCCTGCAAGATGCTTCTAGGGCATCAAAACCACACTGCAAAGTATGCTTACTAACTTGGCTAGCAGAATGCATTAGGTCTTGTAAATCTTTATTTTCTGCACAATCTGGAAATACCATTTTTTATTTAATTAGTTCCATAATATGCTGCTGGTACTTCAATGTGAAACTGTCAATTCAATGCCCTGGTGTCAAGAGTTGCAGAGATGTATATACCTTCTTACCCCATCTGTCTAAAGCTCTGGAATCCCTGTCCGAAGGGGTAGGATTTTTGGCTGTACTAGCCTTAATACCTTTAGGTCCCTGGGAAATGGTCTGTGGATCCACAGTAGGATTCTTGAAGAAAAATTTGTGGGAATTAGGTACTCTCTAGTACCTGTCAGGATTCCTAGGGCCTGGGGGGTAATGTATCTAGAGTAAGACTGGATTTCATAAAAATCATCATCTACAACATCCAGGACAGGGGTATAGCTAGAGGCCTGTGCTGAGACAACTCTAAAAATGATCTCTCTTTTTGGACTGAGGATAGTCTTGGCATTCCCAGTGGAAATGGTGTCTTAAAGTATGCAAGGTTTCACCAAAAGAAAAATCCTCTGGAGGAGAGGCAGAGGGAATGGATTCCTCTGCATCTGAATCCTCATAGGCTGATAAGTGTATGTCCTGATAATCAGAAGAGTCAGTCATCAGACTCTTGGTCTGTAGAATCAGAAGGAAACTCAATTCTTGGTCTCTTAGCAGGGAAAGGCTGGCTTCCCCTAATTAGGGTAATAAGGTCTTCAGCCACTCTAAGCATTTTTGTGGCATGGGAGCTTGAGCATGCACTTTGGTCATCGGTTTTCTAGATGTAGTGCGTACTCTGGGCCTATGAATCTTGGTAGTTTTGGCTAAAAACAAAGTCATCGGTTTGATTCAAACATTGATAGGAAGGAAAACACCCTCAGAAGCCGGTGCCTGCACAGCAGCTCCAGACCCATCCAGGGTAGAGACATCGGCAGGTTCCATAGTCGAAGAAACATCTCGCAGCATACCAGACTCTGAATGGGTTTCAGCAGAGGCCTGAAAGTCCATAGAAGAGGGCATCAGGGGCTGCAAAGGCGCCTCACTGAGTACCGGCGGACTGGCAACTAGCTTAACGGAAGCATCGTTGGCAGATTTGGACCTATGTGGTCTGTCTCTGTCTTTTTCCTGAAGATCGGTAGTTGGATGGCTTATCGAAGCCATTTCGGAATACGGAGAATGAGTGTGAAAGAATTTTGCAACAAAGATAGTCCAACAACGAATAGCATGGGTGTTAAGGCACAAAACCGACAGCGAGGGACGTTGTGGTCTTGAGCCTAAACAGGTGACTCAGTAAGAATGAAAATCTCCGTTATGTATTTGCTTTCCACAGACAAGACAATTGTTAACTTTTTCTGACATTGGTTAGAGCAAGAAAAAAGGATCCCCAGTGGTGTACTTAGCTTTAGAAGTCTTCAGGATTATAACTCGAAAATAAAAATTTCAGGTAGTGGCCGACCGGCATTTGTGAACTGCTTCTACTTCGGGCTCCTCCACTGCAAGAAAGACTGCTGTAATGGTGTCGGCTGCCTGTTTTATACCCCTGATGACCTGACGTCATGGAAGAAGCAACAGCATCCGATGCAGAAATACTAAGACTCTGGTATTCAGGCCAACTGAGGGCTACCTGCAGGCAGATAACCCAAGTGTGATGACTGCAACAGTGAAACACGAAGAACATCTTGAAGCCCAGAGGAGTGGCCTGTCAGGAGAAAGTGCAGTTGTGTACACTTACTATAAATGTAGATGTTCGAGTGTATGCACTATTGTAGTCTTTACATTTGGGTTATCTGCTTGCAGTAGCCCTCAGTCAGGTGGATTAACAAAGTCTTGGGTCCAGCGTCAGTTGCTGTCCTTTCCTCCATGATGTCAAGTCGTCAGGGGTATAAAACATGCAGCTGATGCCATTACATCAGTTTTTCTTGCCCCAGATGTCAGGTGCCCCCCTAATGGGAAGCAATTAAATCTATACATACAAGGATATACCTCCAACAAAACAAAAAAGCAAATACACCAAAAAGCTTTTTAGAGCATATTACATGAGTAGAGATATAGCCAAAAGAAGAAAGGGTGCTGGGAGGGAGGGTAACCAGGACTGCAACAGTGAATACACTTGAACTTCTGCATTTATGGTCACAACTGTACTATGTTCTTTGTGTTTCACTGTTGCAGTCATTACATTTGGGTAGATTCCCAAAGCCAAGGTTGAGAGGAGGAATTTAAATAGAATTAGGACCAGCTATAAAGCCCTGCAAGACTGCAGTGGCAAAACCAGCTCTGGATTTAGAGAAAATTGGCAAATGATAATGTTTGGTGAAAGTATGTACAGAACTCCAGGTAGCAGCTTCTAGGATGTCCCCAGTAGGGACACCCCTGAGAAAGGCTGTAGAGGTACATGCAGCCTACATGCAGCCCTGGTTGAATGGGGTCTGATGCCTTGTGGGATAGGTTTTCCATGGTGCTTATAGCAGAAATGAAGGCAGTGGTCTATCCATTTTGAAATGGTTTGTTTTGAAATAGTTTTCCCCTCTGTCCCTGCAGCAAATGCCACTAGAAGTTGTTTAGATTTCCTTTTAGGTTTAGTCCTGTCCATGTAGAATCTTAGCTGTCTGTGCACATCTAAAGAGTGCAGTATCTGTTTCCCTTTGTTCTGTGGGTTAGGAAAGAAGGTAGGCAAATGGATGGACTTAAGAGCCACACTGGATACCACCTTGGGCATGAAGGAGGGATTGGTTCTGAGGGGCACCCTGTCCACATGAAAGATGATGAAAGGTTCCACTGCCATAAGGGCCTGTAATTCAGATACCCTTCTTGCAGAAGTGATTGCTAAAAGGAAAGATGTTTTCCAGGAAAAAAAAATTTAAATCTGCAGTGGCAGCTGGCTTGAAAGGAGGAAGAGAGAGTTTCTCCAAGACAAAGTTAAGATCCCAGGCTGGAGTTGGAGCTCTCCTGGGTGGGCTTAGATTTTTGGTCCCACTGAGGAACTGCTTGAGCAGTGGGTGAGAGAACAGGGGAGGCTGTGTGCTATAATGAACTGAAATGGCTGAGGCATGTATTTTGATGAAAGAAAAAGACAAGCCCTTATGAAACATCTCAGTCAAGTATTGTAGAATCTGAGGTAAATTGGGCACTGCTGCATTCATTCCCTGAGATTGGTTCCAGGCACAGAATATTTTCCATTTTGCAGCATAAGATTTTCTAGTACTAGCATCCTTGCCTCTAAAATGATATCCATCACTGATTTACTGAGGGATGGTAAAGGAGAGATTAGGTAATTAGCCAGGCTGCTAGGTTCAGGGTTTGCAGCTGAGGGTGCAGAATCTGGTTCTCCTGCTGAGACAACAGGGAAGGAGTCTGAGGCATGTGCCATGGAGCCAAGCATGACACACTGCGCAAGAGTGGGTACCAGTGTTGACGAGGCCAGTCTGGTGATTAAAATCGTCCTTGGTTTGTCCTGTTTGATCTTTAGTAGTACCGTGGAGAGCAGAGGCAGAGGAGGAAAAGCATGAACTGATAGGTTTTTCCAGCTGAAGGGTACAGCATCCACTTTCCAAGCTAGCTTGTGGGGAATCCTTGTGTGAAATTTGTCCAGTTGATGGTTCTGGGTGGAGGCAAACAGGTCTATATCTGGGCTTCCCCATTTGCTTGTCAACATGTTGAAAATCCTTGGTTCCAGTTTCCACTCGTGTGGGTCCATGAGGTTTCTGCTTAGTCTGTCTGCCAGTGTATTTAGTTTTCCTGGCAGGAATTGAGCTTGTAGATGCACTTGGTAGCTCAGGGCCGTGTTCCACAATGCCATGGCTAGTCTGCAGAGGGGTTAAGAATGTGTACCCCCCTGCTTATGTACCACATGACAATGGTGTTGTCCGTCTTTACCATTAGTTGTCCTGGAAGAATGTGGTCCTTGAAGGCTGCCAGAGCATTCTGTACAGCTAACATTTCCTTTTGATTTATGTGCAGGTGCATTTGACTTGGGTTCCATTTGCCCTGAATGCACTTTCCTACCAGGTGAGCCTCCCCCATGCATAGTCTGATGCATCTGTTAAGATTTGGGCGGCAGGGGGTAATGTGAATGGTAGTCCCCTGTTCTGGTGGTAGGCCTCTGCCCACCAAAGGAACTCTAGGCGTAGGCAAGGTAGGATAGGAATCCTTGCTTCTAGATCCTGTGAATGTTGACACCATAGTTTGAGATACCATTATAGCTTCCTCATATGCAGCCTTGCATATGGAATTAGAAGAATGCAAGAGTCCATGAACCCCAAGGCTTGCAGTATTTGCCTTGCAGATAGCTGGGTTTTTGTGGCCACTTGTTTGAAGTATTTTGTCAAATGAATACGTTTCTCTGCCGTGATGAGAGCCATCTGGGAAGTTGTATTCAAGCTTGCTTCCAGGAATATAATTTGTTGGCAGGGTACCAGGTGGGATTTCTTTTCATTTATGGTGAACCCCAGACAAGTCAGTACCCTCTGAACAAAGGCCAGATGATTCAAAAGAATGTCCTTGCTTTCTGCCTGAATTAGACAATCGTCCAGGTATGGGTATATTTGAATATTTCTTTGCCTGCAAAATGCAATGACTGGAGCTAGACACTTTGTGAATACCCTGGGCGCAGTAGATAAGCCAAAGGGCAGTACAGAGAACTGATAGTGCATGTAGCCTGCTTTGAAGCGCAGGTATCTTCTGCAAGACTCCCTGATAGGGATGTGCAGGTATGCTTCTTTTAAGTCTAGTGTTGCCAACCATGCATCCTTGCCTAACATAGGAAGCAGCTGAAGAGTCAGCATTTTGAATTTTGGAATCATCATAAAGGTGTTTAGAATTGAAAGGTCCAGTATAGGACACCATGTACTGCCCTTTAACCCTGTCCCTTTTCCTCTTCTGGTACCAACTGAATAGCCCCATGTCTAAGAGAGAGTACTTGATTTTGGGCCTCTGCCCACTGATTTGGGGGTAGATCTGGCCACCTACTTGGTGTTGGTAACCTTGCGACACTATTTAAAACCCATTTGTCCTGGGTAATGAGTTCCCAGTTTTTGGCCTGCAGACCAATCTTTCCACCTAAAGGAGCATTCAGTTGGGAAGTGCTTGGAAGTTTTAAAAGCAAGTCATTGAGACAGTTTTCCATAAGGGGGAGTCTTACTACTCCCAGGTTTGGGTGTGGAAACACCCCACTGCCTAGTCTTGTGTGTTCCTTGGGACCGAAACCTGGGGTTTCTGCTGTGTCTGGGTTTGGCTTGAGAAGACCTGCAATGGGCTGGATAAAAAACAATTTTTAGAGGGACAGTGACTACTAAATCTAAGAGGTTGAACTTGTAAGAAATCTTTAACAGTTTGCATAGATTTAGCTTTATCTTCCATCTTTTTAAGAACTTCCTCAGCCTTGTTGCCAAACAGGTGGCCCTGATTTAAGGGAGCATCCAACAATTTAGCTTTAACATGAGCAGGCCAAGCATGCCTTCTGAGCACAGACGCAGTAACAGCAGCCCTGCAAGAGGCCTCTAATGAATCAAATCTACATTGCAAAGTATGTTTTCCAACCTGTTCAGCAGAATGCATTAAATCCTGTAATTCTTTATTTTCAGCAGAGTCAGGAATTAACATCATTTTCTGTTTAAGCAATCTAATAACATGTTGTTGACACTTTAACAAATGAAACTGGCAGTTTAAAGCCCTAATGGCCAAGGTTGCAGAAGTGTAAACTTTTTTACCCCATCTATCCAGCGCCCTGGAGTCTCTATCAGATGGGGTAGGACTTTTAGCAGTAGAAGCCTTAATGCCCTTAGGTCTCTGTGAAACAGTCTCTGGATCTGCAATAAGATTTTTAAAATGGAACATGTGAGAATCAGGAATCCTGTAATATCTGTCCGGTTTTCTGGGAGCAGGAAACAAAGAATCGGGGGCCAAACTAGATTCTGAAAAGGCATCATCAACAATGTCTAGCACAGGAAGTATAGCTAAAGGCCTATGCTGAGGCAGGAGCAAGAAATCCCTAAGCCTCTTTTTTGAATCAGAAAAATCTTGGCTTTCCCAGTGGAAATGCTCCCTTAGAGTATGTAGGGTCTCATCAAAAGAAAAATCCTCTGGAGGGGAAGCAGAGGGAATAGAGTCCTCTGCATCAGAATCCTCACAAGTAGGTAAGGGCAAATCCAGATCATCAGAAGAATCAGAAAAATCTGAATTCTGTTCAGAAGATTCATAAACTTCTGTCCTGGGTCTCTCAGAAGGGGGCAGCTGGCTTCCCCTGATTAGAGTTATAAGATCTTCAGCCATTCTTATCATTTGTTTTTTAAGCATAGAGGCCTGAGCATGCGGCCTGGGTGTCAGTTTCTTAGGCATGGTTCGAGATTTTGGCCTAAATGAAGAAGGCGGCCATCTGTTTAATATGCAGGTCCGTAGGCCTGAATACACCCTCAGACGCCGGTGCCTGCATAGCGGCTCCAGACCCATCCAAGGTAGAGACATCTGCAGGTTCCACAGTTGAAGCATCTCGTGGCATACCGGACACTAAAAATGGGTCTCAGTAGAGGCCTGTGAGTCAAAAGTAGTAGGTATCAGGGGCTAAGAAAGCGCCTCACTGAGTACCGGCGAACTGGCAACTGGCTTAGGAGAAGCATAGTCAGCAGCTTTGGACCTCAGTGGCCTCTGTCTTTGCGTTTTTTTTGGAATCCAGGTAGTTGGATGGCTAACCGACATTTCTGGATAATTAAACTGAGAACCAAAATATTTAGAAGTGAAAATATACCGACAATGGATAGTGTGCTGATTAAATGAAGCACAAAACCGACAGCAAGGCACGTCGTGGTCAGGGCCTAGGCAAGGAATCCAGTATGAATGAAAATCGTTGAGAGGTATTTGCTTTCCACAAGTAATGCAATTATTAACTTTTACTGACATCGGTAAGGAGACCGCAAAGCCGCGGTGGTGCAGCGGTAGCGTTGTTGCCTCACAGCAAGAGGTTCTCTTGTTCAATTCTCGGCTGGAGCACCTTCTGTGTCGAGTCTGCATGTCCTCCCCACGGTAGAGTGGCGTTCAAAAGACATACGTAGAATGGGCGTGCCTTTGCTGAAGGTTGGGCGTCAAGCTGGCACCTCGTCACCCATAAAAATCTACTGCCAATTATTAGCGGACCGGAGTTCCGCTGTGACGACCCCTAACCAGGAAAAGCCGAAAGAAGAACAAAAACTGACATCGGTAAGGAGCAAGAAAGTTTCCTCAACAGGGTACTTAGCTTTAGTTGATGACCGGTTCTGAAACTCGAAAATGAACATTTTAGGGGTAGGCCAACTGGCACTTGCGAACTGCTTCTGCTTCGGGCACCACACGGCAAGAAAGACTGATGTAATGGCATCGGCTGCATGTTTTATACCCCTGACGTCATGGAAGAAGGGACAGCAACCGACGCAGGACCCAAGACTTTGTTAATCAGGCCGACTGAGGGCTACTGCAAGCAGATAACCCAAATGTAATGACTGCAACGGTGAAACACGAAGACATCTATGGTTATGGTAAGATTTTACACAACTATCCTGTCCTTCTATTCCAGTGTTGCAGTATTCATTGGTGTGGGAGAGTAGCACAGCTTGGAAGAGGTAGAGGATTCTAGGAATCCTTGCAGCATTGCTTTAGCAAAGTCTGCCCTGTAGACTTGGTCTAATTTGTAGTGTTTGGTGAAAGTGTGAACCGTAGACCAGGTAACCACTTCCAGGATGAAGGCTGTGTCCAGGCCTTTGAGAAAGGCCATGCAGGTAGCCATGTCCCTGGTTGAGTGAGCTGTTACACCGTGATGTAAGACTTTGCCATGGTGTGAACAGCAAAAAAAGTACAGTTGTGTACACTTACCATAAATGTAGATGTTCAGATGTATTCACTGTTGCAATCATCACACTTGGGTTATCCTGCCAGGAGTAGGCCTCAGTCAGCCAGAATACCAGAGGCTTAGTATTGCTGTGTCAGTTGCAGTCGCTCCAGGACTGACACCAGGTCATCAGTGGTATAAAATTAGGCAGCTGACGCCATTACTTTAGTTTTTCTTGCCCCAAATGTCAGGAGCCCCCAAATAGGGAGCTAGGTTATGGTGGAAGAACACCACCAGTAGAAAGTAAATACCAAAAATCCCTGTAAGGAATGAGGAAGAGACACAGGGGGGATGGAGTGTGGGAAACTAAGATTGCAACAGTGAATATACTAACATTTATGGTAAGTGTACACAACTGTACTATGTTCTTCGTGTTTCACTGTTGCAGTCATTACACTTGGGTTGATTCCCAAAGCTGAAGAAAAGGGTGGAGGCAGTCAAGAAGACTTTGGGCAGGCTAGGATGCCCTGCAAGTCTGCAGATGTCCTTCATGGATGCATCTGCAGTCATAACAACTGGGTTGTCCTGTCGTCAGGCAGCCCTTCGGTCGGCCGGATTCCAAAGTCCGGTCCGCTTCGGCTGATGTCGCACTTCACCCGACGTCATCTCTGCTGGTCTTCGGGTATAAAGGCATCAGCCGATGCCATTTTCCTCAGTCTTTCTTGCCGCGTGGCGCCCGAAGCAGAAGCTGTTCGCAAGTGCCGGTCGGTCAGATCCAGAGATTACTACTTCGAATACTACAAGACTTCTAAAAGCTAAGTACCCCGTTGAGGACTCTTTCTTGCCTCAGCCGATGTCAGAAAAAGTCAATAACTGTTTAACTTGTGGGAAACAAATACCTCATAAAGATTTCCACTCTTACTGTTTGCCTTGTTTAGGCCCAGACCACGACGTAGCAGCCTGTTCAGCCTGTGCCTCATTCAACCGACGAACGCTTAGGCGTCGGTCGGAGTTTGCTGAACAGTTTTTCGGCTCAGATTTTGCGTACATTATGCCGTCGGATCATCCGACTACCCAAATTGTTAAAAAACGCAAAGAAAAAGACCGACACTCGCGGTCCGCGGTTTCGGCCGAAACCACGGTTAAACAAACCGCGAGTGTCTCGGTTTCGGACGAAACCGAGAAAACTGATCAAAGCACAGCTGAATCAATGACTACTACTGAGGTTCCTGCTACCTTACTTGAAACGGCCTCAGAAATCTTACCTCCAGTGGTTACTAGTGACTTATCAGACACCATCCCTTTGGATGTCTCTACCCCAGCACGTGGTGCTGCTAGGCCTCCTGCAGCCATGACTATTAAGGCCTTTGCCAGGGCTAAAGCAGCCAAATCTACCAAATCAGTGCCTGTTAAGCCCCCCTCTACTAGGCCCACTTCTAGTTCACAAATGCTTACTCTGGCAGAGGATTTAATATCCTTAATTAGGGGATCTCAATCTCACCCAGACAGGGCCTCTCAGCCTCCAGAAAAGAGACCTAGAGCAGAACCCCCCGAGCCTGTGTCCTCTGATGAGTCCGCGGAGGACTCTGATATTACAGACCAGCCAGAGGCTCATTTCTCCAATTATGAAGACTCAGATGCTGAAGAATCCATTCCAGCTGCTTCTCCACCAGAAGAATTCTCCTTTGGGGAAACCTTACATGCCATGCGAGAACAATTCCAATGGCAGGGAACAGGATTTCTCAGATTCCAGAAAAAGACTTAGGACTTTTCTGCACCTACCACAACACAGGCCTTTAGCTATACCTCCTGTCCTCTCTGTTGTGGACGATGCATTTAATGATGTCTGCACTGCACCAGATTCCTTACCTCCAGCCCCTGTCAAACCAGACAGATTTTACAGGGTTCCAGACACTCATCACCACTTATACAAGGCCCCACTTGCAGACCCCGAAACCATATCCCAGGGGCCTAAGGCAGCAGCCTCGACCACAGCAAAAAACCCTATCCCTTCTCAAAGGGAATCCAGGTCTTTAGACAGATGGGGCAAAAAGGTTTACACCTCTGCTACTCTCTCAGCTAGAGCTTTAAATTGTCAGTTTCACATGATACAATACCAAGAGTTTATGCTTGATCAGTTAACTAAAAAGCTATCCTCTGATGACTCTCTAGATAAGAAATATATATTAGAAATGGTAAATAACATACAACAGGTTAGTAACCATTCCTTAAAATGTGGCTATGATGCACTGGAGGCTTCATTTAGATCAGCCATGACTGGCACAGTGATAAGAAGACATGCATGGTTGAAGGAACAGGTCTTACCGGATCATGTTAAAGCTAAGTTATTAGATGCACCTATGGATAAGGCCAGTTTGTTTGGTACACCTGCCCAGCAGGTAATGAAGAAAATGGAAGAAAAGGCAAAATCTGTACAAACAGTTAAAGATTTCTTGCAGGTTCAACCCCCAAGGTTTAGCAGGAACTGGCCTGCCAAAATTGGCCCTTTCCTGCCTCCACAAGCTCCCAAAGTGGCAGGAATAGACGTCCCAGAGGCAGAAATCAATCCAGAGGGGTGCCTACAGAGGCGACAGTGGCAAGGTAATAACAGAGGCACAGACACAGCCACTGCCACTACAACAGCACAGTGACTTGATTCTAACTCCGCCTACCAGGGAACAAATTGCAGCACCATTAGGCGGAAAATTAACCTTATTTTCAAAAAACTGGCACTATATCACAAAAGACAAGTGGATTCTGCAAACCATAGACCAAGGATACCGGTTTCACTTCCACACTTTACCAGTCAAAAGAGGAATGCCAAACCTGCCTCCAAATCAAAAAACAGAAGCTCTACAGCAGATAATGCAACTAACAAAGATGAGAGCTGTGGAAAAAGTGCCAATAACAGAACAGGGCAAAGGTTTCTACTCCAGACTATTCCTAGTTCCAAGAAAGGGAAAAAAGCTGGAGACCTATTCTCGACCTGTCCATCTTAAATACATTCATCATTGTCCCAAAATTCAAAATGCTGACCCTCCAGCAACTTCTTCCCATGCTGGGCAAGGAGTGCTGGCTGGTAACTCTAGATCTCAAGGAGGCATACCTGCACGTCCCCATACGACCAATTTGCAGAAGATACCTCAGATTTCTTGCAGGATCAGAGCACTATCAATTCTCAGCATTGCCCTTTGGCTTATCTACTGCGCCCAGAGTATTCACAAAATGCCTGGCATCAGTAATAGCTCACTGCAGACTGCAGGGAATCCAAATTTATCCATACCTGGACGACTGTCTGCTACAGGGGGACAACAAAAGCAAGCTGACAACAGATTTACAAAGGGTCATTTACTTGCTACAAGCACTGGGATACACAGTCAATTTACAAAAGTCAAGGCTGATACCATCCCAAACAAGGACATTCTTGGGCGCGGAATTGGACACAGTAAAACAAATGGCATTCCTAACTGCAGAAAAACAAAAAGAACTCCCTCTTTACTTCTTGGCACTAACAAAACAGAACAAGCTAACAGCAAGAAAAGTTCTACAGGCCTTGGGCTTCATGGCATCCTGCATAATTTTGGTTCCACATGCCAGACTACGTATGAGAAAACTACAGTGGTACCTAAAGAATTTATGGTCCCAACACAGGCACAGCCTAGAAGCAGAAATTCCTCTAATCCCATGCCTAAAACAGGAGTTCCTATGGTGGGCTCAAGCATGCCAGTCAAATCCAGGCCTACCTTTCCACAACTATCAAGCAAGCCAAACCATCACAACAGACGCCTCAGACCTAGGATGGGGGGCTCACATGCTGGACAAATGCGTACAAGGATTGTGGACACAGGACCAGCTCCATTTGCACATCAACCTAAAAGAAATGCTGGCAGTAAAGCTGGCAATCCAAAAATTCAGACCATTCCTCAAAGCAGGACATTTGATGATAAGGACAGACAACACCACAGTCATGTGGTACATCAACAAACAGGGAGGCACTCATTCATACCCCCTATGCAGAATGACTTTGGACCTTTGGAACCTGGCGCTCAGCTACAACATCCAGTTACAGGCAATGTTCGTACCAGGAAAGGAAAATACTCTAGCAGACATGTTAAGCAGAACCACCTCGGATGCTCACGAATGGATGCTACACCCGGACATCTTCAAGGCCATCTCAAAGAAATGGGGAATGCCACAGATAGATCTATTTGCTTCCCCTCTCAATCACCAGCTCAAAAAATTCTGCACAAGGACGTTCCACCCACTTGCATGGAAAGTGGACTCGCTCTCCTTCAGCTGGAAAGGTCTGACAGCATATGCATTCCCACCTCTTCCCTTGATACACAAGGTATTACTAAAAATCAAGGAGGAACGTCCAAGGATAACCCTGATAGCTCCAAACTGGCCAAGACAACACTGGTACCCATTGCTGAGGAGCATGTCTCGGGACAAAATATGGCCAATACCCTGATGCCTTTGATGTTAACCCAGAACAACTACAGCATCATGCATCCAAACCTAAAAACTTTGCAACTGACTGCATGGAATATCACATAGCAGCAACTAATCCAGAGCTTTCCCAAAGGGTTAAAGACATTATCCTTGAAGCCCGCAGACCTTCAACAAGAAGGAACTATGCAGGAAAATGGAAAAGGTTTGTCATTTGGAGTACTGAAAGAGGAAAAGATGTGTCCAATATAGACATTGCTAATATTCTGGAGTATTTGGCAGAACTTCTACATACAGGCCTGTCCTATTCTTCCATCAAGATACATGCATCAGCTATTTCAGCAGAATACAGCTTTGGTCCACCTGTCTTCTCACATCCTTTACTCAGGCAGTTCCTCAGAGGGATCAAGAATGTAAAACCTCCTAGGAAACCACCATTGCCAGCTTGGGATTTGAACTTTGTGCTGGAAAAGTTGACACTCGCACCTTTTGAACCAGCAGCAACAGCAGACCTGCAGCATCTATCGTGGAAAACTGCTTTCCTACTGGCAATAACCTCAGCAAGAAGGGTTTCTGAACTTCAGGCCCTAATGGCAGTACAACCCTTCCTAATCTTCCACCAAGATAGTGTGTCCATGAGGACTAATCCTACATTTATGCCTAAGGTGGTATCCAGAGTGTCTTTAAACCAGGCAATCCACCTACCTACCTTCTTCCCAAACCCACAAAACAGAGGGGAAAGAATGCTGCATACCTTGGATGTATATAGACAGCTACGCTACTACCTGGACAGAACAAAAAGTAACAGAAAAACTGACCAGCTGTTTGTAGCCTATGCAACAGGAAGGGAAGGAAAAGCGATTTCCAAACAGACAATCTCCAAATGGATAGGAAATTGCATACGATTCTGTTACTCTTTTCATGGAAAACCAGTTCCACAGAACATAAGGCCTCATTCGACAAGGGCAACAGCCACTACCACAGCCTTCTTACGAGGAGTGGCAACCAAGGACATTATTGAGGCGGCTACTTGGACCTCCGTGCATACATTTGCCAAGCATTATAATTTACCTCTGTATTCCAGATCCCGAGCAGGGTTTGCCACTGCTGTACTGCAAGGGATCCTATCCACACCATAATCTATTCTTCCTCCACCCCTAGTTGGCTATGGTATTCTACCCAGTTGTTATGACTGCAGATGCATCCATGAAGGACATAGTACAGTTTTGTACCTACCATAAATGTAGATGTCCGAACTGGATAGCATCTGCAGTCAGGATTACCCTCCCTCCTTCCCCTCTGTGGTACTCCTAGGGTATTTACCCCCCCCTAATAGCTAGCTGGTGGGGGGAGTCTCTTATGGTGTATTTGTTTGTATATATGTACATACATACTTATTTTTTGTTTGCCTTCTATCTTTTTGGAAACATTGGCATTTTTCCCAAAATTTAGCCTTCCAAGAGGGCAACTGGCATCTGGGGCAAGAAACACTGAGGAAAATGGCGTCGGCTGATGCCTTTATACCCAAAGACCAGCAGAGATGACGTCGGGTGAAGTGCGACATCAGCCGAAGCCGGACCCGGACTTTGGAATCCGGCCGACCGAAGGGCTGCCTGACGACAGGACAACCCAGTTGTTATGACTGCAGATGCTATCCAGTTCGGACATCTACATTTATGGTAGGTACAAAACTGTACTTTGCAAAGCCTGCCCTGGATTTGGAGAAGATAGGCAGGTGGTAATGGTTGAAGGTATGAAAAGAAGTCCATGTTGCAGCCTCCAGGATGTCCCTGGTAGGGACTCCTCTGAGAAAAGCTGAAGAGGTGGAGGTTGCCCTGGTGGAATGTGTCCTGATCCCCCTTAGGAGGCGGTTTCCCATGGTATTTGTAGACTAAATGGATACAGTGTGTTATCCATTTGGAGATTGTTTGGATATGGCCTTGCCCTCTGCCCCTGCTGCAAAGCTAACTAGCAATTGGTCAGTATTCCTAAAAGATTTAGTCCTTTCCAGGTAGAATCTGAGATGTCTGTGCACATCTAGAGAATGCAGAATCCTTTCCCCCTTGTTTTGTGGGTTAGGGAAAAAAAGTGGGGAAATGAATAGATTGGTTGAGAGCCACACTAGACACTTTAGGCATGAAAGTTGGGTTAGTCCTGAGAGAGACCCTGTCAGCATGGAAAATGATGAAGGGCTCTACTGCCATGAGTGCTTGTAGCTCTGAAACTCTTCTAGCTGAAGTGATAGCCAGAAGCAAGGATGTTTTCCAAGAGAGGAATTTTAACTCTGCTGAAGCTGCAAGCTGAAGGGGGGGGGGGGTAAGTATGAGCTTTTCCAACACAAAGTTCAGGTCCCAAGCTGGGGTAGGAGCTCTTCGTGGCCTTAAATTGTTAGCCCATCTTAGGAACTGTTTGATGAGATGGTGAGAAAAGAGAGATGGCTCTGTGCTGTAACGAGCAGAGATGGCAGAGGCATGAATTGTAATAGAAGAGAAGGAAAGGTCCCTGTGTAGTAGGTCTGCTAGATAATCCAGGATGAGAGGTAGGGAGGTCTGTGCTGTTTTAGCTCCTTTAGCCTGGATCCAGGTGCAATACCTTTTCCACTTGTCAGCATAGGATTTTCTAGTACTGGGGCATGTGGTCTCACGTATAACATCCAGGACTTGCTTGCTTAGACTGGCAACTGGAGGAGAGATCAGGGAATAAGCCAGACTGCCAGGTTCAGTGTCTGCACTTGTGGATGCATGAATTCTCCATTCTGCTGGGTCAGTTGAGTTGAGATCTGAGGTAGGTTCCATGGTGGCAGGAGTGACGGGCTGTGCAGCAGCGGGTACCAGTACTGGTGTGGCCAGTCTGGGGCAATCAAGATTGCTCTTGGTTTTTCCTTCCTTATTTTGAATAGTACCCTTGAAAGTAGAGGTAGGGGGGGAAATGCACAGACTGAGTGGTTTACCCATTGGAAGGATAGGGCATCCACTTTCCAGGCCTTGCTGTGAGGTTCCCTGGTGCAGAATTTGCTGAACTGGTGATTGTGGTGGGAGGCAAAGAGGTCCACCTTCAGGGTGCCCCATTTCTGGGTTACAAGGTTGAAGGTGTTGTGGTCTAGCTGCCACTCGTGTGTCTAGGAGGTTTCCGCTTAAGTTGTCTGCCAGAGAGTTTTGGGAGCCTGGCAGGAATTGCGCTTGCAGGTGAATTTGCATGACTGAAGCCATGTGCCAGAGGGTCATGGTGAGCCTGCAGAGGGGATAAGAGTGAGTTCCTCCCTGCTTGTTGATGTACCACATCACTGTGGTGTTGTCCGTTTTCATCAGCAGAGGCCCCAGGGAGAGTAGTTGTCTGGAAGCTGCCAAAGTGTGCTAAACAGCTAGCATCTCTTTTTGGTTGATGTGCAGATGTATTTGATTTGGGCTACAATGGCCCTGAATGCACCTGCCGTCCAGGTGTGCACCCCAGGCATAATCTGATGCATCTGTGGTTAGGGTCTGGGTGGCATGGGGTTGTGAGAAGGGAAGACCCCTGTTGTGGTTGCATGCTGCTGCCCACCAAAGAAAATTGTTCCTTTAGACAGGGTATCATGGGTATGAGAGTTTCCAGGTCCTGAGAATGTTGACACCAAAGGCTTTTTAGATACCATTGAAGTTTCCTCATATGCAATCTGGCACATGGAACGAGTAAAATGCAGGATGCCATGAACACTGTAGCTTGCAGGATTTTCCTTGCGGATAACTGGGTCTGGTGGCTAGTTGAGAGAAGTAGCCTGTCAGGTAGGTTTGTTTTTCTGGATAAGGAATGCCATCTGGGATGCTTTATCCAGGGTTGCTCCCAGGAATACAATTTTGAGTGGGGACTAGTTCTGATTTCTTTTCATTTGTAGTATATCCCAGGGAGGTCAGTAGGTCCTTTACAAAGGTCAGGTGCTGTAACAGCTTTTCCTGACTTGTCTGCCTAAATCAGGCAGTCATGTTAAGTAGGGGTAAATTTGAATGCTCCTTTGGCTGCAAAAAGCAATGGCTGGAGCCAGGCATTTTGTGAAAACTCTGGGAGAAGTGGATAAGCCAAAGGGAAGCGCAGAGAACAAACTGCATAGATCCTGCTATGAAACGTACATATTTCCTGCAAGAATTCCTGATTGGGATGTGTAGATAGGCTTCTTTTAGGTCTAGGGTGGCTAACCAAGCATCTTTGTAAAGCATAGGAAGAAGCTGCTGGCGGGTGAGCATTGTGAATTTTGGTATCACCAGGAAGGTGTTTAGAATTGATAGATCGAGGATTGGGTGCCAGGTGCCCTCTTTTCTGGGTACTAGAAAAAGCCTGGAATAGAAACTTTGGCCTATCTGTTCTGCAGGAACAGACTGTATTGCCCTCACAGAGAGCAGAGAATGGACTTGGTTTAGTGCCTCTGCCCACTGGTTTGGGGGGGGAGGATCTGGGAACCCTTTTGGGGTAGGTAGAGTGTGGAAATAAAATTTGTATCCCTGGGACACTATGTTGAGAACCCATATGTCGTTGGTAATGGAGGCCCAGTTTTTGGCATGGGAGGACAGTTTTCCTCCTAGGGGCACAAGCAGGTGGGCAGAGGTAAGGGGGTGGACGTGTAAAGTCACTGAATTCTTTCCATAAGGGGGTGGCTTACCACTCCCTGTTTTTGAAGTGGAGGAAAGTACAGTTTTGTACTTACCATAAATGTAGATGTTGTGTATTCACTGCTGCAGTCATTACACTTGGGTTATCCTGCCGTCAGGCGGTCCCGCAGTCGGCCAGAGTGCCAAAGTCTTGGTCCGGCGTCGGTTGCCGTTGCTTCTTCCCTGACGTCAGTGCGCCAGGGGTATATAAGATGCAGCCGATGCCATTTTCTCCAGTCTTTCTTGCTGCGTGGTGCCCGAAGCAAAAGCAGTTCGCAAGTGCCAGTCGGCCAACTCGAGATTTTCAAATTCGAATTTCAAAACCGAAGTCTTTTATAAAGTTAAGTACCCCATTGGGGGAAACTTTTTCTTGCCTCAGACCGATGTCAGTAAAAGTTAATAATTGCATTTCTTGTGGGAAGCAAATACCTCAAAGATTTTCATTCCTACTGTATTCCGTGCCTATGCCCAGACCACGACGTCACTAGTTGTCGGTTTTGTACTAGATTTAACAAGCGCACTGTTAAACATCGGTTTGATTTTGCACGCCATTATTTTGGCCGAAGGTTCAATTATACCATGCCGTCGGAACTGATGACCGGAATACACAAAAAACACAAAGACAAGGACAGGCATCCGAGGTCCAAAACTGACGAAGCCTCTTCTAGACCAGTTGCCGGTTCGCCAGTTCAGTGAGGTGCTTTCGCAGCCCCTGACACCCGCTACCTCAGAGCCACAGGCCGCCTCAGACTCCCACATGGAGATTACTAGGCCTCTGGAAACTCAAGGTTATTGGGCCTACGGAAATTAACCCCTCAGATGGGTCCGGAGCCGCTGAGCAGGCATCGGCTTCTGAGGGTGTTATCAGATCTTCACAGCTTACCATCAAAACAACAACCAAGTCTAAACCTCCATTAAAGACAAAGAAACAAGTACAGCATTCACCTGGACAGGCCTCCATGCCTAAAAACAGATGCTCAAAGTGGCTGAAGACCTAATTACTCTGATCAGGGGTTCCCATCCCCCTCCTGATAAAAGGCCTAGGCAGGATACAGACTATGATTCCTCTGACCAGGTTTCCATTTCCTCTCATTCCTCTTCAGACCAGGGATACTCTTTACCCCCCTATGAGGACTCTGATGCTGAAGAATCAATCCCTTCAGCCTCTCCTCCTGAGGATTACTCTTTTGGGGAAACTTTACATACCATGAGGGAGCACTTCCATTGGGAGAGCCAGGATTATTCAGAATCCAAGAAAAGACTTAGAGATTTTCTTTTATTGCCTCAGCACAGGCCCCTTGCTATTCTGCCTGTGTTAAATATTGTGGATGATGTGTTCTCTAAATCCAGTTTAACCCCTGACTCTTTGCCCCCTGCTCCAGTCAAGCCAGATAGGTACTACAGTCTCTGACTCTCTCAAATTTCTTTATAAAAACCCTGCTGCTGACCCAGAAACTATTTCCCAGGGTCCCAAAGGGGTAAAGGCTTCCACTGCTAAAAATCCAGTTCCCTCCGACAGGGACTCTAGAGCTTTAGAGTTTAGATAGATGGGAGAAGAAAGTTTACACTTCTGCAACTTTAGCAGTAAGGACTTTAAATTGCCAGTTCCACATGCTTAAATACCAACAATATCTAACGTCTCTGTTAAAACAGAAAATGCTTACAAGCTCAGAAAGTCTGACTATAAGGAAATGCAGGATTTGTTGCATGCAGTTGAACAAGTAGGAAAACATACTCTGCAATGTGGTTTTGATTCATTAGAGGCTGCTTGCAGAGCCACAATTACATGATCTGTGATTCGAAGGCATGCTTGGTTAAAAGAACAAGATTTACCTGATCATGTTAAGGCAAAATTAATGGATGCTCCTTTACATCATGATATCTTGTTTGGTGTTAAGGCAGAAGAGGTATTAAAGAAAATGGAGGATAAGGCAAAATCTATGCAAACTGAGAGGGATTTCTTACAGGTACAGCCACCTCGATTTAGCAGAAATTGGCCTTCTAAAAATTGGTCCTTTGCAGTGTCAGACAGACCACAAAGAGGCAGATACAGACGCCTAAGAGGCAGATCTCAGCACCAAGGCTCTTACAGACCACGACAGTGGGGGGCTTCTACCCCAAAAGGAGGAGGAGAAGACAAGTCACGACCTTATAGGAAACAGTCCCAATGACTTCCCACTACTAATGCCAAGCACTTACCTTTTGGCAGCTCCCTTAGGGGGAAAACTAGCACTTTTTTCACAAAATTGGCATATAATCACCCAAGACAAATGGGTTCTGAATATTGTGTCTCAAGGTTACAGGTTCCACTTTCACACACTACCAAGGCCAAAAGGAATGCCAGACCTGCCACAAAATCAATGGGCAGAGGCACAAAAACAAATTACAGCCCTCATGGACATGAGAGCTATTCAAGAAGTGCCACATCAGGAACAAGGTCAAGGATTTTACTCAAGACTTTTCCTGGTCCCCAAAAAGGACAATACCTGGAGACCCATACTGGACCTATCTACTCTAAATACTTATCTGGATTTCCTGAAATTCAAAATGTTGACACTACAACAACTTCTTCCCATGCTGGGCAAGAAGGCTTGGCTTGTTACTCTGGACCTCAAAGAGGCATACCTGCATATCCCAATCAGACAAAATTGCAGAAGATACCTCAGATTCATAGCTGGCACAATGCATTACCAATTCTCTGCACTGCCCTTTGGTTTATCTACTGCACCCAGGGTCTTCACAAAATGCCTGGCACCAGTAATTGCACTTTGCAGACAAAAAGGAATCCAAATATACCCCTACTTGGATGACTGTCTTATTCAAGCAGAGAGCAAGGACATTCTTCTAAAGCATCTGGCGTTTGTAAAAAGACTGCTAATTTGCCTAGGGTACACAGTAAACGAAAAGTCAAAACTAGTGCCCTCACAAGAGAGAATATTCCTGGGTGCCAGCTTAAATACAACAGCCCAGATGGCTTATCTCACGCCAGACAAAGACAACTGACTCAGTACTTTCAAGTGATGGCAATAAAAACCCAACTCCCTGCAAGAAAAATTCTGCAGGCCTTGGGGTTCATGGCATCCTGCATACTACTACCATATGCCAGACTGCATATGAGGAAATTACAATGGTACCTAAAAAGTGTTTGGACTCAACACTGTCACAGTTTGGAAACAGTAATACCACTAATTCCCTGCCTACAACAGGAGTTTTCCATGGTGGGCACAGGCATGTCACCACAACAAGGGACAGCCTTTCATGTTACCCACAGCCAGGCAGACACTAACAGATGCTTTGGATTACACCTGGGGAGCACACATAGCAGGAAAATGCATTCAGGGCAAGTGGTCCACAGACCAAATGCATCTTCACATCAATCAAAAAGAGATGCTAGCAGTACAAAATGCCCTAACAGCTTTCAAGGACTTTCTGCATCCAGGACAACTATTAATAGACGGACAACATCACAGTTATGTGGTACATAAACAAGCAAGGGGGCACTCATTCCTATCCCCTCTGCAGGGGAGCCATGACTTTGTGGAACACAGCACCGACCTATCAAGTTCATCTGCAAGCACAATTCCTGCCAGGAAAGAAAAATACTATGGATCCTCACGAGTGGAAATTAAATCCACAAGTATTCAGCATGATGACACAAAAATGGGGGTGCCCAGTCATAGATCTTTTTGCCTCCCCTCTGAACTGCCAACTACAGACATTCTGCACAAGGACTTACCACACACAAGCATGGAAAGTGGATGCTCTCTCGTTCAGCTGGAAAAATCTAAAAGTTTATGCCTTCCCACCACTGCATCTCCTTTCAAAGGTACTCCTAAAAGCCAGACAAGAAAGGCCAAAAATTATCCTGATTGCCCCAGACTGGCCACACGCCAGCACTGGTACCCAATCTTAAAGAACTTGGCTCAAGGCCCAGCATGGATTTTACCTCAAATTCCTCATCTTCTGACTCAACAAAACAATCAGATCCTGCACAGCCAGCTCAAAAACCTTAAACCTGGCTGCATGGCAGATTAGTCAAACAGCCAACACCTCTCTCTAAAGCTGTTATGGATGTCATTTTGGAGGCCAGGAGGCCCAGCACCAGGAAATCCTATTCAGAAAAGTGGAAGAGATTCTGCGCCTGGAACCAGGCTCAAAGCTTTGACCCTCTTGTTCCAAATATTCCTCAGATATTACAATACTTAACTGAGATGCTGGACAAAGGCCTATCCTTTTCATCCATTAAGATCCACACCTCTGCCATCTCAGCTCATTACAACACGGATCCTCCTATTTTCTCTCATCCATTATTAAAACAGTATCTCAGAGAGGCTAAAAACAAGACCACCCCGGAGAGCACCAACACCAAATTGGGACCTCAATTTTGTCTTGGAAAAACTAACTCTACCTCCCTTTGAGCCAGCCAACTCAGCAGAATTAAAATATGTCATGGAAAACTGCCCTGCTTCTGTCAATAACCTCAGCACGAAGAGTCTCAGAGTTACAGGCACTAATGGCAGTGGAACCTTTCATCATTTTTCATCAGGACAAGGTTTCCTTAAGAACAAACCCTACATTTATGCCCAAGGTGGTATCCAGTGTGGCTCTTAACCAAATGATTCACTTGCCAACCTTTTATCCAAATCTCCAGAATAAAGGGGAGAGACTCAATGGACATACACAGACAGTTACGCTTCTACTTGGACAAAACAAAAGCTTTCAGGAAAACTGAGCAATTGTTTGTAGCATATGCTGCAGGATCACAGGGAAAGGCTATTTCAAAACATACCATTTCAAAATGGGTAGGACACTATCAGTTTCTGCTACACTCAGCATGGAAAAACTGTACCTAGCAACATTAGGTCACATTCCACCAGGGCAACAGCCACTTCAACTGCCTACCTTAGAGGAATACCTACCAAGGACATTTTGGAAGCTGCAACTTGTAGTTCAGTGCACACATTTACCAAGCATTACCACTTGCCTCTTTACTCTAAATCCATTGCTGGCTTTGCCACTGCAGTTCTGCAGGGCCTCATAGCCACCCCGAATACTTTATAGACCCAGCCACCCTACCTCAGCTTTGGGATTCTACCCAAGTGCAATGACTGCAGCAGTGAAACACGATGAATATAGTACAGTTTTGTACCTACCATAAATGTAGATGTTCGAGTGTATTCACTGCTGCAGTCCAGGTTACCCTCCCTCCATCCCCTCTTCTTAGCTGGGACTAATCTATACCTTTCTACCCTATACAATCTATGTGGTGTATTTGCTTGTAACTCAAGGTATTGTTTTCTTTATATTTCATTAGCAATATATATATTGCCTACCTATTTGGGGGCATCTGACATCTGGGGCAAGAAAAACTGAAGACAATGGCATCGGCTGCATCTTATACACCCCTGGCGCACTGACGTCAGGGAAGAAGCGACAGCAACCGACACCTTAGATCTCTGCATTCCCTGGGACTGTTGTCTGGGGGGGTATGCCTCCCCTAAGTCTTGTCTGAGCTGGTCTTGAGGGAGCCAGAAAGGACCAGTGCTTGGAGGGTTAATGCCTATTGAACCTCAGAGGATGGATCTGCAATAAGTCTGTCTGCAGATTTTCCTTTTTCTTCCATCTTTTTTAAGACCTCTTCTGCCTTGGTTCCAAACAAATTATCTTTGTTCAATGGTGCGTCCAATAGTTTTGATTTGACATGATCTGTTCCTTAGGCCAAGCTTGTCTTCTATGTACAGAACCTGATCCTGCTGCCCTGCAGGATGCTTCTAGGGCATCAAAGCCACATTGCAAGGTGTCTAGTAACTTGGCTTGCAGAATGCATAAGCTCCTGTAATTCTTTATTTTCTGCACAAGCCAGAAAGGTAGATATTTTTGTTTAAGGAATTCCATAGTATGTTGCTAGTATATCAGGATGTGGAACTGACAATTTAGTGCTCTAATGGCAAAAGTTGCAGAGGTGTATACTTTTTTACCCCATCTGTCTAAAGCTCGTGAATCCCTGTTCAAGGGTGTGGGATTCTAAGCTGTGGTTGCTTTTATTCCTTTAGGTCCTTGTGAGATGACCTCTTGGTCAGCAGTAGGATTCTTGAAAATAAATTTCAGTGTGTCAGGGACTCTAATATCGGTCAGGCTTCCTGGGAGCAGGAGGAAGTGTGTCAGGAGTTAAACTGGATTCCGTAAAAACAACATCCAGGACAGGAGGAATGGCTAAAGGTCTGTGTTGTGGTAAATTTAAAAATGCCCAGAGTTTCTTTTTAGACCAAGTATAGTCCTGACACTCAAATTGGAAATGCTCTTGTAAAGTATGTAGGGTGGAGAGGCAGAAGGAATGGATTACTCTGCATCAGAATCCTCATAAGCAGACAAGGTTTGCATTTCTTCATATTCAGAAACCTCAGTCATTGGACTCCTGGTCAGATAAAACTGCTGGGGACGTCTCTTTCTTTTGGAAGGGGTAGGCTGCCCTCCCCTAATAAGCAAGATAAGGTTGTCTGCCATTTTAAGCATTTGAGATTGAGGCACGGAAGCAGGTGCTTGGGTCGTCATTTTTTTTAGGCGTAGTTCGTACCCTGGGGCTTAGAAACTCGGTAGTTTTAGAAAGAACTGAAGACGCGAAAGTAGTAGTCAGTTTGTGTTGAGTATCGGTAGTGTGAATAACTTCCTCGGAAGCTGGTGCCTGCTCAGTGGCTCCAGACCCATCCAAGGTAGACATATCCGCAGGATCCTTGGTCAAAGAAGAGTCTTGTGGAATACCAGACTCCGAACTGGTCTCTGTAGCGGCCAGCGAATCCACAGAAGTGGGCATCGGGGCTGTGAAAGCACCTCACTGAGGATCGGCAAACTGGTGACTAGCTTAATGGAAGCATTGTCGGCAGTTTTGGACCTGTGCGGTCTGTCTTTATCCTTATGTTTTTTCGGAAGATCGGTAGTTGGATGGCATACCGAAGCCATTTTGGAATACAGAGATCGAGAGCGAAAATATTTAGCTACAATAAGGGCCCAATGACGTATAGTTCTGGCGTTGAACAAAGCACAAAACTTACAGCGAGGGACATCGTGGTCTGGGCCTAAACAGGTGATGCAGTAAGAATGGAAATCTCGGTGTGGCATTTGCCTTCCACAAGCAAGACCAGTTGTTAACTTTTTCTGACATCTGTTAGAGCAAGAAGAAAAGATCCTCAACAGGGTACTTGGCTTTAGAAGACCAACTTCAATTCGGAAAAAAAAATTCAGGAAGCAGCCGACCGGCAGTCGTGCAAACTGCTTCTGCTTCGGGTTCTTCAGCAAGAAAGCCTGATGTAATGGCATCGGCTGCCTGATTTTATACCACTGACAACCTGACGTCAGTCCTGGAGTGATAGTAACCGACGCAGAAATACTGAGCCTCTGGTATTTGGGCCGACTGAGGGCTACCCCTGGCAGGATAACCCAAGTGTGATGACTGCAACAGTGAAACACTAAGAACATCAATAGATTTCCTGATCTAACAAGAAATGGTTTGTTTGGAGACTGCATTGCCCAGAGCCCTGGGGTGAAAGGAGATAAAGAGTTGGTCAGACTTTCTGAAAGACTAAGTCTTGTCTAAGTAGAATCTTACCTGTGTGTACGTCCAGGGAATGAAGGATCTCTTTCCATTGTTGGGAAGAAGGTAGGCAAGTGGATGGACTGGTTTAAGGATAAGTTCATTTACCACTTTGGGCATAAGGAAGGATTTGTGAGTAAGGTTACCTTCATTGTGGAAGGTGGTGTAAGGGGGGCAAGGCCATCAGAGCCTGTAGTTCTAACATTCTTCTAGCCGAAAATACGGACACTAAAAGAATGCTTTTCCAAGTGCACATTTGTAAAGGTGGCAGAACTAGCCAGCTCAAAGGAGGTAAGGTGAATTTTTCTAACACGAAGTTGAGGTCCCAGGGAGGTGGGATGGGTTTTCTTGGTGGTCTAATATGTAGGACCCCTCTTAGAAAATTTTAACGTCCAGCCTGGAAAACGGGGGTGGCTGTAAGAGTAAGCAGGCTGAAAGGTGGACTTTTAACAGACGAGTACGCTAGTCCAGCCTTAACAAGATCACAACCATAGCTAATGACTAGGGAGGGTTCAGCCTACATTGGGTCCCTGTCCTTACGAAGACACCATTTAGAGAATCTTTCCGCTTAAGATAGGTATGTCTTTCTAGTAGTTTTCCGGGCCTCCCACAGGACTGAGAGCACGTCCTCAGAATAGAGCTGTCTGTAAGGGATTAGAAGTTGATCAATCAAAGTGTTAGGTTGAGCATTTGCAGCTGGGCTTCAGGGACAGCCTAGGGATTGAAGCCCGGCCTGCAGTAGGAGAGGCGTCAGCCGGTCGTTCAACGTTGGTTGTGGCAGACAGCTGAATAGTCTGTGGACATGCTTTCTGTGGCTGCAGAAACGGCTTCCACAAAGTACATTTGTGTACACTTACCATAAATGTAGATGTTCAAGTGTATTCACTTTTCCAGTTACCACATTTGGGTTATCCCTGCCAGGGTAGCCCTCGGTTGGCCTGAATACCAGAGGCTTAGTATTGGTCAGTTGTCACTTCAGGACCAACGTCAGGCCATCAGGAGTATAAAGTAAGGCAGTCGACATTACATCAGTTTTTCTTGCCCTGTCAGGAGCCAGGTTATGGTGGAAGAACCCCACCAGTAGAAAGTAAATACCAAAATGTTCCATGTAAGGAGAGAGAGAGAGAAAGAAGAGGAGGATGGAGGGAGGGAAACCAGGACTGCAACAGTGAATACACTCTAACATCTACATTTATGTTGTGTACACAACTGTACTATGTTCTTCGTGTTTCACTGTTGCAATCATCACATGTGGGTTGATTCCCAAAGCTGAGGAAAATGGTGGAGGCAGTCAAGGAGACTATGGGCTGGCTAGGTTACCCTGCAAGACTGCAGTGGCAAAGCCTGCCTTGGATTTGGAGAAGATAGGCAGATGGTAATGCTTGGTAAAAGTGTGAACAGATGTCCAGGTGGCAGCCTCCAGGATGTCCCTGGTGGAAACTCCTCTGAGGAAAGCTGCATAAGTGGAGGCTGCTCTGGTGGAGTCAGTCCTGACCCCCTTAGTGGGAGGTTTTCGGTGTTGCTTGCAACAGAAATGGATGCAGTGTGCTATCTATTTGGAAAATGTTTGGAGATGGCTTTGCCCTCTGCCCCTGCAGCAAAACTAACCAGTAATTGATCAGACTTTCTGAATGATTTAGTCCTGTGTAGATGAAATCTGAGCCATCTGCACATCTAGAGTGTGCAGGATCCTTTTCCCCCTTGTTTTGTGGGTTAGGGAATGGATGGATTGGTTGAGAGCCCCACTGGACACCACTGTGGGCATGAAGGATGGGTTAGTCCTGAGGGGAAACCCTGTCAGCATGGAAGATGATGAAGGGCTTCACAGCCATGAGTGCTTGTAGCTCAGAGGCTCTTCTGGCTGAAGTGATGGCCAGAAGAAAAGCGGTCTTCCAGAAGAGAAATTTTAACTCTGCTAAAGATGCTGGTTCAAAGGGGGGGGGGGTGGGTGAGCTTTTCCAACACTATGTTAAGGTCCCAAGCTGGGGTAGTTGCTCTTCAGGGTGGCCTCAAGTTGCTAGACCCTCTTAGTTGTCTGATCACAGGGTGTGAGAAAAGGGGCTGCTCAGTGTGGAAATAGCAGAGGCATGAATTTTAAGAGAAAAAAGACAGACCACTGTGTAGGGGGTCAGCTAGGTAGTCCAGGATGAGAGGTAGGGAGGGCTGTGCTGTATCAGCTCCCTTAGCCTGAATCCAGGTGCAGCACCTTTTCCATTTGTCAGCATAAGACTTTCTAGTGCTAGGGCGTCTGGCCTCACGTATAACATCTAGAACCCATTTACTGAGGTTGGCAGATTGATCAGTGGTCAGGGAATAAGCCAGGCTGCCAAACTGAGGGTCTGCAATTGGGGATGCATGAATTCTCCTTCCCTCTGTGTCAGGAGGGTTGGGGTCTAAGTGAGATGCCATGATGGCAGGCATAGTCTGATGCGTCGGGGGGAGGGTCTGGGTGGCGGGGGGGGGGGTGAGAAAGGTAGTCCCTTGTTGTGGGAGAATGCTGCTGCCCACCAAAGAAAAATCTTTCCTTAGGCAAGGTATCATTGGTATAAAAGGTCTTGGGAGTGTTGACACCAAAAGCTTTTTAGGTACCATTGAAGTTTCTTCATATGCAGTCTGGCATATGTAATAAGTAGAATGCAAGATGCCATGAACCCCCGAGCTTGCAGGATTTTCCTTGCAGATAACTGGGGTCTGGTGGCTAGTTGAGAGAAGTAGGCCGTCAGGTAAGTTTGCTTTTCTGGTGTAAGGAACGCCATCTGGGATGCTGTGTCCAGGCTTGCTCCCAGGAATATAATCCTTTGAGTGGGTACTAGTTTGGATTTCTATTCATTGACAGTGTACCCTAGGGAGGTCCATAGGGACTTTACAAAGGCCAGGTGCTTGAGCAGCTTTTCCTGTCTGCCTGAATTAGGCAGTCGTCTGAGTATGGGTAAATTTGGATATTCCTTTGTCTGCAAAAGGCAACGGCGGAAGCCAGACATTTTATGAAAACGCTGGGAGCAGTAGATAAGCCAAAGGGAAGTGCAGAGATCCTGCCCTGAAACGTAGATATTTCCTGCATGATTCCCTGACAGGAATGTGGAGGTAGGCCTCTTTTAGGTCTAAGCTGGCTAGCCAAGCATACTTGAAGAACATGGGTAGCAGTTGCTGGAGGATGAGCATTTTGAATTTTGGTAGCACCAGAAAGGTGTTTAGAATGGATAGACTGAGGATGGGGTGTCAGGTGCTTTCTTTTCTGGGTACCAGAAAAAGTTTGGAGTAGAAACCTTGGCCTATGTGTTCTGCAGGAATGTGCTCTATTGCCCTCTTAGAGAGCAGGGAATGGACTTGCTTTTTCACCTCTGCCCACTGGTTTGGAGGTAGATCTGAGAACACTTTTGGGGTTGGAAGTGTGTGGAAAGAAAATTTCTATCCCTGGGACAGTATGTTGAGGACCCAGCGGTCATTGGTAATGGTGGCCCAGGTACTTGCTTGAAAGGAGACTTTTTCCTCATAGGGGTAAGTGCAGGTGGACAGAGGGAGGGGGTAGAGAGCCATTGTGAGTTTTGACCAAGATGGCGTGGCTTAAAACTTCCTAGTTTTGAAGTGGAGGAATTCCACTGTATTGATCTCTGCATTCCCTGTGGCTGCACTCCGGGGGGGGGGGGGGGGTTGCTTCCCCGGGGTCAGGGCCGAACTGACCTGGTGGGAGCAGGAAAAAAACAGTGCTTGGAGGGGCAAAGCCTACTGAACCTTGGTGGCTGGACCTGTAGGAAATTCTTAACTGTCTGCATAGATTTAGTTTTTTTCTTCCATCTTTTTAAGACCTCCTCTGCCTTGGTGCCAAATAAGTTGTCTTTGTGCAAGGGTGCATCCAATAATTTAGATTTAACATGGTCTGGCAAGGGCTGTTCCCTTAAGCCATGCATGCCTTCTAAGGACAGAACCGGTGACTGCTGTCTTGCAAGAAGCTTCTAGGGCATCAGAACCACAGTGTAAGTTGTGCTTAGTCACTTGACTTGCAGAATGCATTAACTCTTTTAACTCTTTAGATTCTACACAAGCAGGAAAGGAAGACACTTTGATGAGTTTCATGGTATGTTGCTGAAATTTTAGCATATGGAACTGGCAATTTAGTGCTCTGATAGCAAGAGTAGCAGATGTGTATACTTTTTTACCCCATTGGTCTAGTGCTTGGGAATCCCTATTTGAGGGGGTGGGATTCTTAGAGGTCACTTTAATTCCTTTAGGCCCTTAAGAAATTGCCTCAAGGTCAGCAGTAGGATTTTCGAAAATAAATTTTTGAGAGTCAGGGACTCTAATACTGGTCAGGTTTTATGGGTGCAGGAGGGAGGGTTTCAGGAGTCAAACTGGATTCCAGGAAAACATGGTCCACAATATCCAGGACTGGGGGAATTGACAGGGGGTCTGTGCTGTGGAAGATCTAATAATTCTCTGCTTCTCTTTTTAGACTGAGGGTAGTCCTGACATTGGAAATGCTCCCTTAGGTAGTTTCCCCAAAGGAAAAGTCCTCAGGTGGAGAGGCTGAAGGAACAGAATCCTCTGCATCACCATCCTCATAAGCAGAAAGGGGTTGCATGTCTTCGTATTCAGATGCATCACAGACATCAGACTCCTGTTCATTCAAAACTACTGGGGACAGATCTCTTTCTTTTGGAAGGGGTAGCTTGGCTTCCCCTGATCAGCGTGATAAGGTCTTCTGCCATTTTAAGCATTTGAGACTGAGTCAAGGAAGCAGGTTCCCTTAGATTGGGTCGTCTGTTTCTTGGGTGTGGTTCATATCCTGGGCCTTAGAAACTCGGTAGTTTTCGAAAGAATGGTAGATGCAAAAGAAGTAGTCTGTGTCAAGAATCGGTAATGTGAAGTACTTTCTCAGAAGCCGGTGCCTGCTCAGCGACTCCGGACCCATCCAATGGAGAGAACAGCAGGATCCTTAGTCAATGAAGAGTTTTGCGGCATATCAGACTCCAAAAGGCTCACGGTAGCGGCCTGCGAATCCACAGAAGCGGGCATCAGGGGCTATGAAAGCTCCTCACTGAGGACCGGAGAACTGATGACTAGTTTAACGGAAGCGCCGTCGGTAGGTTTGAACCTGTGCGGTCTGTCTCTGTCTTTATCCTTACGTTTTTTCAGAAGATCTGCTGTCGGATGGCTTACCGAAGCCATATTGGAATTTGAGGACTGTAAATATCTAGCTACAATAAGGGCCCGACGACGTATACTTCTAGCGTTAAACAAAGTACAAAAGTGACAGCGAAAGCCGTCGTGGTCTGGGCCTAAGGAAGTGATGCAGTAAGAATGAAAGTCTCGGTGTAGTATTTGCTTTCCACAGGTGAGACAATTGTTATTTTTTTCTGATATCTGTTAGTGCAAGAAAAAAGGATCCCCAACTGGGTACTTAGCTTTAGAATACTTCAGCTTCAATTCAGAAGACGAAACTCGGGTAGCAACCAACTGGCACTTGTGCGAACATCTGCTTCGGGCTCCTCGGCAAGAAAGACTAATGTAATGGCGTTGGCTGCCTTACTTTATACTGCTGACGACTTGACGTCAGTCCTGAAGTGACAGCAACTGACGCAGAAATACTAAGCCTCTGGTTTTCAGGCCGGCCATAGGCTACCCTAACGGGGATAACCCAAATGTGAGGACTGCAACAGTGAAACACAAAGAACATTGGGAACTATCGAAGCTGACTGAGAAATCGGGTGTTTTTCAGCCACTATATCGGAAGCCGGTGAGATGTCAGACAGAAGAGTGGCAGCAGGAAAAGGCCTGCTTCTTCCTAGGTGGTTCGGGTTGGTCAACCAACTCGGGTTCCATCCTAAGGGCTAGACGTTTCAGATGCTACTTCGAGATATAAAGTGATGTCATCTGCAGCTGAAAACTTCTGAGGTCTGTGCATGCAGACATCACATTTAAGGTCCCTGGTTTATGGCCCTGTGTGTGATGTCCCACGCACATACAGCAGCCAGGCTAAAGCTTGTGTATAGGAGCCGACGTCAGATCGCCTGTGGCGGAAAATCCCACACCAATGAATACTGCAACACTGGAATAGGACATCTGCAGGGTCTGCCAGGGGGTTTTAACTAAAATGTTTTGCTCATCAGGTACCTTATAAAACCTGTTTTTGTAAGGGCAGGTGGTTGAGAATCAGGATTCTTGGATGCAGAGGTGAAAGCATCTAGACAGGCAGGCAAGACAAGTGGGGAGGATGATTCCATTTGAAGGAATTCAAAATACCTCCTCTTAGTGTCAGTCATCTGGGTAGTACCCCATCTGAAGTACTATTTCATCTTAGTTATAGTTTCACCAAAAGTAATGCCCTCTGGTGGGGAGTCCCCGTCAATGGATTCCTCATCTGGGGAATAATATTCTAAATGAGAGGCAATCTGAGAAGCATGAGATAAGACTTCAGAAGAGGAGTAGTAAGGTTCTAGTCCCTCCTCCCTTCTTGGGCAGTCTGCAAGGGGGGAGAAGTAGCAGAGGCAGGCATAGGGCTAAGCACTGGGACAGTGGAGGGTGAAGAGGCTATGGGCCTCAGAGCCATAAAAGCCTGCATAAAAGAGTTATTGAAAGATTGCCAGTCTGGAACACCTTCAGGGGTAGGAGTCATATGTTTAGTTTTTTATTTTCGCTTAGTAGGCATAGGTCTAGGAGAAGGCCTAGGCTCTGAGGCCTGAGTTTCAGGTAATGGCATCTCCGTGGGTCATCCGATTTTGGTTCCCCCTCAACATTGGTAGGGACAGTCTGTGCTATCTCTGTGGACATGCCGGCCATTACTTCTGAAGCAGCTGAATCAGTGGGAGCCAAAGTAGTCGCTTCAGTCGGATATCCTTCATCCCCTAGACTGGAAGTTGACGGGACATCCCGGTGAGGCAATGGGGGTAGGCCTGGAAACTTTAGCCTTTTTCTGTGGTGGTTCAGTTGGAATGGCCGAATCAGGATCCATCCTAAGCACAAGCTTTTTGAGACACTGATTCTCTAAACATAAGTTTTGTGCAGCTAGACTGCTACAAAGGGTCTTCAGTACAAAAGATTGGTAAATGGAACAAGTAGTATGATTGTGTTCCTTCCCTACACAAAAGCCACAACAGTCGTGCATATCATTATGTGGTGTCTGACACCCGCAATGGCATTTGTCCTTCTTAGCTGACATTGGCTAATAAGTACAGCTAACCTAGCTCAAGTAAAAGAAACAGAAAAATTTTCCCCAATGGGGTACTTAGCTTTTTTAGAAGTCTTCGAGTTTAGGAGTGAAGCGATTAATGTGACAGTCTGCGGCTGAAAAGTTCTGAGGTCTGTGCATGCAGACATCACATTTAAGGTCTCTGGTTCATGGACCTAGGTGTGATGTCCCACACACCTACAGCAACCAGGCTTAAGCTTTTGTACAGGAGCTGACATTCGGTTTGCCTGAGGCGGGAAATCCCACATTAAGAATATTGCAACATAGGAATAGAAGGATATCTAGCATTTTTAAAAGACAGGGTAAGGATTGAAAGAGAAATTCTAGCCTAAAATCAAGTTTAACATTAATAAACACCTAGCCCAGAGCTTGTTAGTGAAAAAGAAGTTATGTACCTACCATAACGTTCCATGTTAGTTGTCTTCATCTCGCCTTCCTTCTTGCTGGTTGGGATCGGAGCCGATCCTCTGCTCCGACTCGGCCATCTTCAATAGCTCGAGAGCTGTTTCTGGCTCGAGGCTACCTCTTATCCCATAATGCCTAGCAATAGCAACCCAGAGCTCATTTGAAATAGCTAACTCCAGACATAAGAGAATAAACCAGTCAAAATAATTAGTTGACTATACCTGCCATATTCTCTAAGTCAATAGAGGAAAAACAAGAGAACACAGCCAGTGAAACAGGAACACCTCTCAGTCCACTAGGACAGGGACGGAGGGTGGGACACGAGAAGGAAGGCAAGATAAAGACAACTAACATGGAGCATTATGGTAGGTACATAACTTCTTTATGTTAAGTTATCTATCTAGCCTTCATTCTTGCTGGTTGGGACAGCATCCCTAGCACCTAATATCCTGGGTGGCTCAGTGGAACAGACTCTTCAGAACAGTGGAACCAAAGTCAGCTCTGCTCCTGGAGACCATATCCAACTTGTAATGAGAAATAAAGGTATGAGGGGTTTGCCCACGTGGCAACTGCACAGATAGAATCCATGGGCAACCTAGACTGGAAGGCTACAGAGGTGGCCAAGGCCCCAGTTGAATGACCTTTTGGTTTAATAGGCAACTCTTTGTTCCTTAACTGATAAATGAAAGTAATAGTGTGTGACAACCATCTAGACAAGGTTAACGTGGAAAATGGGAGACCTTGTTTGCCCAAGGCATAAGAAAGGAACAGTTGGTCCGACTTCCTTATTTCCTTAGTTCTGTGCAGGTAAAAACGCAATTGTCTATGAACGTCCAATTGGTGTAGTTTGTACTCTGTCTTGTTGGTATGATTAGGGAAAAACACAGGAAGATCTATAGATTGGTTTAAATTATTTTCTGAGCAGACTTTAGGAAGAAACAAAGGATTAGTCCTCAAAGCAACGCTGTTCTTATGAAAAACCAAGTAGGGAGGACGAACACACAGCGCCTGAAGTTCGGAGACGCGTCTGGCTGAAGTAATAGCTACCAGAAATAGTGTCTTCCAAGATAGAAACTTGATAGAGCAGGACACTGCTGGTTTAAAAGGGGGCTGAATTAAGGAAGTTAGGACTAAATTAAGGTCCCAAGGAGGAGGGGGATCTCTCACTGGAGGCCTAAGAAGTGCAGAGCTTATGAGACAATGTTAAAATTCGACAAACCAACATGAAAGTTAGAAATGTCCGCTAATTGTACCCTGATCGTAGCGGACTCGGAGTGAAACAGTTGTGCTAGGATTTCCAGAATTTCGTGGACTGGGGCTGAAAAGGGATCCACATTCCTAGCCTATGCCCAACAAGAAAAACGTTTCCATTTGCTAGCATAAGTTTTCCTCGTTGTAGCCTTGTGAGAAGAGACGATAATCTCATGTACTGCCGGGGAAATGCCGGGAAGCCTGGCTAAGGTGGGAAGTGGAGCAACCAAGCTGTGAGCTGGAGAGTTTGAAGGGATTGATGCAACCCGCCTGATCGATGAATCAGATCTGGAATTGGGTCTGAGTCCAGGGTTGATCGAGAAGGTAATGGTGCAGGAACGGGAACCATATCTGTCGAGGCCAGTAGGGGGCAATGAGGATCATTTTGCAACCCAACGACTTTGCTTTTTGTAAGAGTTTTGGTATCAGAGAAAACTGAGGAAAAGCATAAAGAAGTCCCTGAGGAAAATTGTGGGCTAGAGCGTCTCTGGGTATGTGGCCTAGAAGCGGAAGAAGGGAGTAGTAGTCGCTGCATTTGCTGTTGAAGGGGGTGGCAAAAAGATCACAGAAAGGCTGTCCCCATTTGCGGAGAATAAGATCCGCAACTTCCTGATTCAGAGACCACTCGTGAGGCATGAGGATAGCCCTGCTGAGCCTGTCCGCTATGACGTTGGATCTCTCAGGGATGTGTGTCGCCATCAGAAAACGTTGGGAGGAAATCGACCACTGCCAAAGTCTGAGTGGTTCTCGACACAGGGGGTAGGAGCTGGTTCCGCCCTGCTTGTTGATGTACCACACCACTGACATGTCCATTTGAAGGAAGAGAGTCTTGAAGGGCTTGCAATGCCAGGAGCACGGCTCTCATTTGCAGGACATTTATGTGCAGATGGTACTCATGGGGTTGCCAAGTGCCTTGGACTGTCCTGCCCAGATAATGCCCCCCCCCCCACCCTATCAGGGAGGTGCCTGTCGCTGTGGCTACCGGAGGGGGTTGAATGAAAGGTCTGCCCTGAGCAATTAGTGGGGAGACCATCCACCAAGAAAGATGTCTTTTGCATGCATCCGTGATCAGGATCATGTGAGTCATGGGTAGCTCTTGGAAAGACCACTGCATGAACAGGAGCCACTGAAGAATTCTCATATGAAAGCGCGCCAGTGAGATTAGAAGAATGGTTGCTGCCATGGAACCCAGAGTTTGAAGGACGTACCTGACTTGAATCCTTTTGTTCTGCATCAGAATCTGTACTTGCTGACGAATTGCGGACACCCTTTTTAGTGGTAGTCTTGCAAACATATCCCTTGTGTCTAAGTCTGCTCCTATGTATGTGATAGATTGACACGGCAACAAGGCAGGTTTTTTGAAATTTACTGTAATGCTTAGCTGGGAGCAGATTGTGTAGTCCCACGCTTGCAGGAGTTGATGCCTGGTAGTAGCAGTGAGGAGCCAGTCTAGATACGGAAACACCTGGAATCCTTGATGTCTCAGGTGAGCCGTGACCACTGCCATACATTTGAACACCCTGGGGGCTGTGATGAGACCAAAGGGCAGAGCTCTGAACTGATAATGACTGGCCCCCAGTCGGAAGCGAAGATATCTCCTGGGATGCCTGTCCATCTTGATATGGTAGTACGCGTCCTGAAGATCTATCGAGCACATCCAATTGTCCTGACCCAGAAAGGGTAGAATGGACTGTAGCGTTACCATCCGAAACTTTGTTCTTTGTACAGACCTGTTTAGTCTGTTGAGATCCAGAATCGGTCTCCAGTCCCCTGTCTTTTTTGGTACTAAAAAGAACCTCGAGTAAGTTCTAGATCCATGCTGGTCTGCCAGGACTTCCTGGATGGCTCTTTTTTCTAGCAGTTTTGAAACTTCTATTACTGCTTGCTCCTTCAGATTGGGTGGAACATCTGGAAGGGTCTTCCTGGACTGTAAGGGGGGTTGATAGAAGGAAATTTTGTAACCTCCAGATATAATGGACCGTACTCTTTTGTCTTGTGTTAAACTTTGCCAGGCTTTTGGGTACAGTGAAAGTCTTCCCCCGACTGCCTCCAGAGGTGAGCAGCCGGGCAACCCTTCAAGGATGCTTGAAGGGCTTATCAGAGAAAGATTCTCTGTTGCCCTGGTTCTGCGGACCCCCTCTGCCACAGCGCGGCGTCTATTATTGTTGTTTCCCCCTCTGCCTCTGGAGGAAAAATCACTACATGTGTCAGGTAAGGCTCCCTGAGATTTACGGAAACACATCTTCCCACTCTTCTGACCCTTGGGGTAAGGTCTAGAGGGAGTGGAAAAACGGACTCCCACGGCAGAGAGAGTCTTGCCTTCTTGCTCACACCTAGTCAAAGTGTCTTTCACCTGTGGTCAAAAAAAGAAAGGAACTATCAAAGGGGGTGTTGGTGAAGGACGCTCGAAAGGGTTCCGCAAAGTTACACAGCTGCATCCACGCATGCCTCCTAAGGGCCACACCTGTACCTGCGGCTCTACTCGCCCCATCAGCTGCATAGGAAATGAGCCTCATGGAGGTGTTAACAGAATTAAGCGTCGCTAGCTGGGAAGCTACTTTGGCTTGTGCTCCCTCAGCTGTTGGCTCTTGAAGGGTATCTCTGAGCTCTTTAAGGAGATCCCTTTGAAGTCGGGTAAAATGACATAAGTAGTTCAGTGACCTCAGAGAAGGTCGCTGAAGCAAACATTCGCTTCCCATGTCTGTCCATCGTCCTAGACTCCTTGTTAGGGGGATGGACAGATGAGGTCTCCGTTAACTTTTTTTTGGTGGTTGCTGCTACCACCATGGCATCAACAGGAACACCTTTCGAAAGGAATTGCTTATCCTGGGGTGCTGTAATGAATTTTCTAGGTCTCCTCGGAGTTTGTTCCACTGTATCCGGAGCTGACCAAGCCATCACTATCATAAGTGGATCGAAAGGCGGCGAAAACTAGGAGGTGGACGGTCAGGAACCTAAAGCATCCAGGAATACAGACTCATCCTCAGTGGGGGCTAGGGGATTCCAGTTCCCTCTCTGCCTAAGCATTTCCAGGATGTCCGAGAAGGAAACATCTTCAGAGGGGGATCTTGGGGACCCTTCGGATTCATCTAAGTCTGTATCAGAAGTGACAGACTCAGGGGAGTCAATGTGCTTCCTCTTGCACTTCCTCCGAGGGGGCTCCTCTGAGTGATCAGGGGAGGCCTCGGAAGAAGAGGAAACACCCAATGGGGTGTCCTGGAGCATCGGTTCCCTACGCTTGGGGGCTGGAGAAAGAGCAGAGGTTGACACAGGTACTACGGGGGATGGAGCCGGTGGGGCTGTTATTGGAGCTGACTCAGGGGACAACACACTCCGCATGACCTCAAAGGCGTCCCTGCCTCGAGGCAGAGAAAGCTCCGGTTCCGAAGAAATAGGAAACTTTCTCCACGCCGAGGGAGACGGCTCAGAGGCCGATGTTGGAGCCGAGCTCACCTGTGCTGAAGCTCCGAGAGGGAGAACGGGGTCGGACAAGGGTCTGATGCCACTCGCCCCCTCGGAGCCAACGAGGGAGACATGGTGCCCAGATCCCTCGATTCGATGGAAGGTACCACCGAGGGAATCGGAGTCGACGTCGGAAACGAAGGAGATAGAGTTATCGGAGCCGACGGTTCCACTACTCGAACCCCAATGAACTCCAGCTGTGAACTCATTGGAGATGGAGGAGGAACTTCAAGAGAAGTGGATGGAGCAGATACCTGTTGAGGAGGGCTCGACAACAATTTAGCTAGTGCCTGCGACTTTAGCAACCTACTGACTACTCTCTCCACATCATGATCCGACAGCCTAGAGGACCGAGAGGAGTGAGAGGATCGGTGACCACGCTCGCTCTGAAGTAAAGGAGACCGAGGAGCCGAATGCACCAACTCTAAGGAAGGGGATCTCAGCCTCTTGTGGCTCCGCGATGGATCCGAAGCCTCTGATGGAGCGGACGGGGAGGTTTGTCTTGTCAGTGCCAGCCGGAACAGACATAGAAGGTAAATCCTGTACAAAAGTCTGCTCCGAAATTGGAGCCGACGACTTAGTGGATTTAGGGAATTTCACTGGCTGTGAGCTCTTGGCCGGTGAATCCTGGGGTTTTAATAGACCCCTAAGAATCAACTTATTCTTACGCTCCAGCAGGACTCTTGGACTAAAGGCATGGCAAACAGAACAAGAGTCCTGCAGGTTCAGAGCACCTAAACAATAGACGCAAGAAGTGTGCCCATCTGTCAGCGACATTTTCTGACAGCATGAGTCACACTTCTTAAACCTAGAAACCTTAGATTCCTTTGACATACTTTACTGTGGAAGGAAACCAAACAATTTAGCCAACAATAAAAAAAGAGCAATATTCAGTTCTACAAGAACAAAAAAATCACACCTACTAGAAAAGATATAAAGTTTTTTCTAAGAAGGTAATAGGAAAGCCTTTAATTTAAACGGCTAGCCTATAAGAAAAAAGCAGTAGGAAAGCCTCTAAGTTAAACGGCTAACCAGGAATGAAGGGGGAGAGGTGGGGGAGAACTCTAAGTTAAACGAGTTCTACAAAAGGAGGGATACTATAGAACAATTATCTACCACAGAAACAAAAACTATTGCTAATAAGTACTAGAAGAGTTAAATTCTACTACAAATTTACACAAAAAATTCTATACGTCTGAGCCAGAAAAACGACACCTCGCAGCTGAAGTGGCAAACGAGATCTGGGTAGCTATCGCTAGGCATTATGGGATAAGGGGTAGTCTCGAGCTATTGAAGATGGCCGAGTCGGAGCAGAGGATCGGCTCCGATCCCAACCAGCAAGAATGAAGGCGAGATAGACAACTTAACATCCTCCTTTGCAGAGCAGCAAAAGAGATCTGGGGAGTTAGGGAGTTGCAGTATGGGTAAGGAAGGATGCCCACAAACATTACTGAAGAACTCGAGCTTTTGAAACGGTCGAGATAGATTGGATCCAACCCCATCAGTGTGACTAAAAGCAAGATTGACAACACATTCAAAATTCTAAATGTAAAGTATCAGAAGAACAGATAATCTTCCTCAACATAGCCATTGCTTTCCCATCTTTATGGCTAGGAACAGGATTAGTAGCAGTATCCTGGGTAACAAGAGCAGATGTGGTTAAAGTAAATACTTTTCTAATCCTTAAGCAGATCAACAATAGGTACTTATGGGTTTGGGGTACTTTACATAACCCTGTCGTGGGTTAGGGACCAAAGGTTGGCCATCATAGAAGCTTGATGCATTTATACTTTCCCCAAAGCTGGCAATATAGGAATAATGGGTGCATCTTTAGGAATCTGTATCAAATCATAACAGATTGTGCCATACGAATTTCATTTTGACTCCACTGAAACATCTCATTCATGCCTGATAGAATATCAGTGAGAAATCTCTGACACGGCAATCTGAAGCAATAGTGTCTTCAGAATCAGAACACTCAGACTGAGAAGAATCTCCTGAAGTACACCCCTCTCCCCTGCACTAGTTGCTCTTCTGACTAGAGGCAAGCTATAATAAATTTTCTGCTGTTTAAGTATAGAGTGTCATGGTGCCAGTTTACTTTATATTTTGTTTTATTTTACTTGATTTTTTTAGTACACCATCTTTATCTACATGGCAGAATTACTTTATACTTCTGCTTCTGACTAGAATACCTTGTTCAGAATGAGAAGGAGTTATCTTCCTTTTTATTCCAGTCGATTGTGAGGACAGCTGTAATCAGATCCTTGGCAAATCTCAATAAATGGGCCCTGTCAACAGAAAAAGAAACAGGTGACTAAAGTTTTTCAAATAAAGCACATTCTCCCTTAATGTGTGGATGTTAAGCACACTGGTCCTACCATCCAAAACCCCTTCCCTACCAAGTGAGGCCCCATCACCCGCTCCTTTCCCAAAGAATGACAAAACTGACACTCCCTTCTTCATTAGGGAAACAGTGGCAAAACAGACACTCCCTTGTCCACTAGGGGAATTCCCTATTATATCTGCACAGGAAGTGTCTGACCCTTGGTCTTTGGTGGCTTGGAAGGTTGCATCATCAAGACAAGGAGAAAGTACAGTTGTACACACTTACCATAAATGTAGATGTTAGAGTGTATTCACTGTTGCAGTCATTACACTTGGGTTATCCTGCTGGCAGGCTACCCTCAGTCGGCCTGAATTCCAAAGTCTAGGTCTGGTGTCAGTTGCTGTCGCCTCCTCCCTGACGTCAGAGCCCCAGGGGTATAATGCAGCCGATGCCATTTTCTTCAGTTTTTCTTGCCCCAGATGTCAGGTGCCCCCAAAAGGGTAGGCTAAAAAATATGCCAATAAAACATGCATGCACCAAAATACATTATACCTTCATCTACAAGCAAATACACCACATAGGTTGTATAGATTACAGAAGCGCAGATAAGTTCCAGCAAAGAAAAGGGGGATGGTGGGTAATTAGAAGTTATGTACCTACCATAACGTTCCATGTTAGTTGTCTTCTCTCGCCTTCTTTCTTGCTGGATGGGTTCGGAGCCGATCCTCGGCTCCGACTCTGCACTTGCTTTAGCTTGAGAACTCCTTTTACCAGCTCGAGGCAACCCTATATCCCATGATGCAAGGCGGAACTACCTCAGATCTCGTTTGGTAGCTAACCTACCCTGCTAAAGACTATCCTAACATAATTAGGAACATAAGTTCCTAATAGAAGTCCTCATATGAAGGCTCAGGAGGAAACAACCTAATAGGAACTCTTCAAGATCTGTCCAGGCCAGGGGGAAGGAGGGACGCAAGAAAGGCGAGAAGACGACTAACATGGAACGTTATGGTAGGTACATAACTTCTAAATGTTAAGTTGTCAATCTCGCCTTCATTCTTGCTGGATGGGACCGTCTAGCACCTGTATCCCGGGTGGCTCAATGGAACAGACTCTTGAGAACTGTGGAACCAAAACTGGCCCTATCTCTGGAGGCCAAGTCCAACTTGTAATGAGAGACAAAGGTATGAGGCGTGGCCCAAGTAGCTGCTGCACAAATGGTATCAATGGGTAGTCTATCCTGAAAAGCTACAGAAGTGGATAGACTCCTGGTTGAGTGTGCTTTTGGCTTAGAAGATAGCTGTTTGCCTCTGAGAGAGTACACATAGGAAATGGTGGAAGTCAACCATCTGGATAAGGTCACTTTAGAAACTGGAAGACCCATCCTGTTTTCTGCATAGGAGACAAATAATTGGTCCGATTTTCTAAATTGTTTAGTTCTATGCAAATAGTATCTGAGCTGACGATGGACATCCAAAAAATGCAGTTTCTGTTCAGCTCTGTCGGAATAGTTTGGGAAAAAGACTGGTAGATCTATAGATTGGTTAATATTGGTTTGAGACACGACTTTTGGGAGAAAGGAAGGGTTAGTTCTTAATGATACCCTGTCCTTATGAAAAACCAAATAAGGTGAACGAATGCAGAGAGCTTGAATCTA
>NC_056727.1:948797287-948869787 GCF_019279795.1 Protopterus annectens
TTGCTGCCCCATTCCTTCCCCGGGCCCCTTGTGTTGCGATTCACATTTACCCCTGCTTTTTGCTATTCCTTACAGGTCGCCGGGCCCCCACCACTTTAAAACCTGCCTTTGCAGCTTTACATACATACTATGGTGTGTGGTGGCTGTGCAGCTGATTTGTGTTCTACTGCTCTTTTAGGACATTGTCATATTATTTCATTGCTTTGCAACTTCTGTGCACATATCCCGGGGGTCTGCTGTTCTTTCTACATACGTGCCATTTATGTCATTTTTACATTTTGTGCATATTTTCTTTGGACATTCTCGGTGCCTTTCCACATTGGCATATTGCACCTATATGATACCTGACTTTGACAGCCTTCCGTTACTCCTCCGGTATGTTTGGGTAAATGTAAACCGTTTTTTTTGGTTTACATTGCCGCGTCTTACGCTTCGCCTCGCCACCGTGGATCGCTATTTGCCCTCATTTGCATGGTGCAATACCGCACACAGTGTGTTTTGCATACCTACGCGGGGCGGGACGGTCCGGCGCACGCCGGTAGTGCACGTGGAATTCATTCATACCTGAATCGCTAAGCAGCCATATTTGGCGTTATAACGCCGACGCTATGCTGGCGCCTGGCGCAAGGTTCATGAATCCCGGGGTGTATCTTATATAGCATATATCATGGAAACAGGCAGGTTAAAAAATAAAAAAGGCAGGTCTCAGGATTAAAAAGTGTCAGTTCTTGTGTATGCATTGGTGCCAGGACTGAAAAAAAATGGCAGTGTAGAATCCTCAAGACATGTGATCATTCCTACAACAAGGTTAGATCCCGCCAATGGGTTGATAGTCCTGTGTAGTAGAAGGAAGCAGTAGTAGTCCAGAAACACAAAAAAAAACTAACAGAAAGAAGTCATAAGGATGACAGACTGGATAAGGAAGAAATTACGATTTGTTAATATTATGCAATAAGCCCAGAATTTAAAGACAGAAGATATTCAGAAAATTTAAGACAAAATTAGAAGATGAAAACATACTTGCACATGAAAAACTGTCAAAAGTTTGAACTTTTGAACTGCAAATCTGCATTCATTAGTATAACAGATCCATGAAAAACATTACATAGACAAAGAAAGTTTGGGCTGCCTATTAAAGGAAATGACAGAGGAAGTGCAAAAATATAAAGAAAGAAACCCAGAGATTTTTGAAAGGTATAAAAAAGAAACATGTACATGGGGGAAAAAGAGGTCTGATATGTTGCAATATTTATGCAAAGGAGAAAAACAAACTAATCAATACAAAAAGCAGCGCCTAAGATATTTGAAGAGAAATACAGGCAAAGGCAGACAGATATGGAAAATTTCACAATACAAAAAAATAGGAAAACAGTGAGGTAATGTTGAACAGAGAATTATTAGTAAGGTAGAAGTTAAGGATTTAGGGTAGACAATTCAACACAGGTAATGTCACAGCATGATGGAACAATGACTCCACAAATTAAAGAGAAACTAGGAGCAGGGCACCTCTAAAGAAGAAATACAGAAATGGGAAAGAAAAGAAGTGATGTGGTTGAATATTTATTCAAAGGAGAAAGCAAAGCTAATCAATACAAAAAAGCAGCACAAAAGACATTTGAAGAAAAAAAACAGGCAAAGGTACCTGGATATGGAAAATTTCCCAGTTTAAGAAATAAGAACAAAGGGGTGAAGTAGAAAAGAGGATTAGTAATAGAGAAGTTAAAGAAATAGAGACTGAAGTTCTGGATTACCTGCAAAGTGAAAGATGTAATACAGAAAATCCAACACAGGGAATGTCACAGCATAATGGAACAATGAGCCCCCAAACTAATGGGAAACATGTGGAATGGGAGGCATCTGATGACTTGCTACATGATGATGCTCTGGAACTTTCAGTAGAAAACCAGTATAAAAGTTCAACTGGACTTATACAACAAGGTGTGGAGCAGGAAACAGCGGCAACTCTGACACAGGCAATGTTATGGAGTGATGGGCCAATGAGTTCCCACATGAAAGAGCAGCAGATGATGCAAGATGCAGCTGAAGAGGATAAGAAACAAGAAGATTTTCCAGAAATTTCTGTAGAATGCCAATGGGAAACAGAGAGCAAATAATTTGCTCTCAGTTTAGAAAAAAATGGTCTAAGGGAAGAGTTGTTTGATTTAATAGAAGATGGATAGACATATTAAGATCAATGAAAGAAATAAATTACAGAAAATCAATACGACCCAAAATGTTAGAAGTCTGATAAAACAGATGACCACAGTAATCAAGACTATTAACAGAAATTTCTGTGATATAACAGATGTAAATAGACTATATTACTGTGCAGCTAAATTAATACCAGCTACAGTCTTATCACAAAATCATAGAGCATTAAAGGAAAGGAAGGGAAGGACTAAAATGCCATCATGGAAACAATGAATAGAGAAAATTATAAAGCAATTAAGATAAGAAATGTCACTGCTAGATGAATATAGAAGAGGTCAACTAAAATACTTAGAAAGATAGATGTTGTAAAAACAACACAAGATATCAGAACAGACCAGGATCTATCTTACACTATTGCAAATAATAAACTAAAGATATCAGCATAGGTAGAAAAACTTAGAAGATATGCAAATAAATATAAAGGAAAAGTACAAAATAAGCAATTCATTGATGACCCAAAATGGATGTAAAGAGAACTGGGAAACAAAGCAAAAGGAATACAAACACCACCAAAAAAGAAGTTGACGCATTTTGGAGAAATATTTATGAAGAACTTGTAGAACAAAACAGAAATGCTAAACGAATAGAAAATTATAAAAAGCAGGAAGGAGTTCAAATATGCAGGTTATGAAATGGGATGAAGTAAAATTAAGAAAAGCTCCTAAACTGAAAACCCCAGGCCCAGATGCAGTACCTAACTTCTAGATAAAAGTATTAATATATTTGCACAAAGATTTAGCCCTGAGTAAGAATTACTTATATGCACATCCCAAACAGACACCAACCTGATTAACAAAAGAAAAAAAAACCCCTCCTTGAACCTGTAAGCCATCTTAAAAACTATAGACCAATAAACTTCCTTCCAACAATCTACAAACTATATACTGGAATTATATCTCAGTGATAACTAAAGTAGTGGTTAAGTGGATGGTAACTACCGTATTTCTTTGTAAATAACACCTAATCAGAGAATAAGGCCTAGCATGGTTTTCCAGGGTGGTCATGATATAAGCCCGACCCCAAAAATAAGCCACAGTTAAGATCGTCAACAACACACAACAGAAGTGTTGAATTATAAAATAATATTATTGACACCCGTTGACTGAGGTTATCATACTCTGCTCGCCATTTTTGGACCATTCGGACACCCAACTTCTTCTCTTTGCAGAAAGTCATAAGATTCTTTCCCTGGAAGTCCTCCATGATTCTTATTGTAACCCTAATCATCGCTCACACTTGACGGTTGAGATCCTTGGCCCATAAACACTGGCAGGTGTACTTTGATCGGTCAAAGTACAGACAACGCGCGTAAAGCGCGAGCACTTGATAACGAATGGCTGTGGTTGTGTCTTCTTAACCGTCGCCATTTTGTGTTGCCACTCCGGTCTCGTAAGTCTTCAATTAACCCCCCCCAGACAAGATGAGTGCAAAAAGAAAGAGCTATTCCATCGAGTACAAGAAAGGAACTGTGGAGGACTCTCGGGGAAAGAATCTGATGGCTTTCTGCAAAGAGAAGAAGTTAGCTGTCCGAATGGTCCAAAAATGGCATGCAGCGTATGATAACCTCAGTCAAAAGGCCGACGAGGGAAATGCTAAGAAGTGCAAGTGTGGATCAGGTCAGCAACCATTATTTCCTGAGCTGGAAGACATCTGTGAATGGATTGCTAACAGGAGAGCAAAGGCTTTGGTTGTGCGCAGGGCTGATATTCAAGCATTTGCCCTTGCAATGGCAACACAGTTAGAAATATCCCCAGAAGAATTCAAAGCATCACAACATTGGCTGGATGGCTTCCTTCAACGATATGAACTGTATCTAAGAAGATCAACAACACTGTTCAAGCTGGAAGATATTAAAGTTATTAAACGTGCACTTGCGTTCAAGACCTTTGTTGATGGCATCGACTTTTCTAAATACCAACTCTCCAACATGATTGTTATGGATGAAACTGCAGTGTTTATGGGCCAAGGATCTCAAGCAACAATTGATCAGAGGGGTGTCAATCTACATTCCCACAACTGGTTACGGGAGTGCACGTGTTACCTGTATTTTGGCAATTCATCTAGATGGAAAGAAAACACCACCTCTAATCATTAGTAAGGGCAAGAAAGATAAGATTGAATGTGTTTCAGGCATTTACATTCTTGAAACTGAAAAAGCCTGGTGCACACAAGCAGTTATAAGGAAGTGGGTCGATGTAATGCTGCCACTTGTTTTGCGAGGTGGCGAAAGAGGTCTGCTAGTCTGGGATTCAGCCAGCACTCACCATGCTAAAGAAATGAAGAAATTCCTAGCACGGAGAAGAACAGATCAAATAGTGATTCCTGCAGGAATGACTGCCTATCTCCAGACTCTTGATATTGCAATAAACAAGCTATTCAAGGACCATTTACACATGGAACTCAATGACTACATTGAAAATAGAATGGAGAGGCATCAGCATGGAAACTTTGTGAAGCCTAGCCTGCAAGAGGTTGTGACTTGGGTGAAAAATTCATGGGATAAAATTACTGACAGCTGTGTTGCCAATGCACTACAAGCAGGCTATTTGGACAAGAAGTGCTCATTTAAGGGCAGCTCTATTGCTAGGCATGACAGATTAGGGCCAATGGTTCTACAGGAAATGGAGTCGCAAGAAATTCAGGCCGGAATTCGGGAGTTGGGGACTTATAACAATGTTCCAGAAGAAGATGATATGACTGTATTTGAATAACTTTTCCATTATTGGGGCAACAGAATGGATTGCTTCTGCTTACAGTTTTATTCCCCTCCTTTAATACACATGTATTGAGATTTTTCTGCACTTTCTGTTAAGTATGAAATATTGCACTGTGGAAGCCAAGGTGTAGATATTCTGAAGTTGAAATGTTTGTTGCACTGTTTATGTAGAATTCTCACACAACTGTTAACCTGTTACTTAGAACTGTTGTCCAATAACAGAAAAGTAGCAAATAAATGTCAATTTCTGTACATGAATAAATGTCAGTTTTTGTACATGAATAAATGTTGATTTGTGTACATGAATAAATGCAGATTTTTGTACATGAATAAATGAATAAATGTAGATTGTTGTAAGGGGGGAGTAAATAAGGCATCCCCTGATAATAAGCCCTAATGCATATTTCGGTGGGGCAAAGAGTATAAGACCCGGTCTTATTTTCAGGGAAATACGGTATGTTTTTGTTAGATTTTTTCATGAGAGTCTAGTCTAGTGTGGAGTAGCTCTGAGTAATATTGCTTGCCTAGATGAAGTGAAGACTAGTTAGGAGAGTAAATTTCAGAGTTATCAAATTTGGATGGTTGTGTGCTAATTGGTTAGTTTAGATTAAGATCATCTTAGAGAAGAAAGTTATTTTTGACTACATTATAGACAGAATTTAATAGACTTTTGTAGTTTTATTTTATTTTAGTGGCTATTTATTTATTTTTTGGTCTAGCGTGTATGTGAAGTGATATAGCTTGCAGATATATTTGTTCTGATGTGACCCCCCCCCCACCTACATTAGGATCATCAATAATCCAGTTTGAGATGATTACTAAGGTTGTGGGTTAAAACAGCAAGCAGCTCATTTCAAGTATTTTTGGGATACAAAATTAATGAAGCTAAAACATAGGCAATAGCTGCAAATTATGTACCCACACACAAACTGGTTCCTCAATATCCCTATTTATGCAGACATGATAAAATTAAATACTTAGGAGTGTGGATTAAATAGGATTCTGATGTGGCAGCTAAGGATATGTGATAAGAGACTAAACAAAAGATAATACAAAAACTTAAACATTGGAAGTTTTGTTAGATGGATATGGATAGCAAGATACAAGCAGTTAAAATGTTTTTAGTCCCTTTAGTTTTATGCATAGGTCAGGCATATTTTTATCAAGCAGAGAAGAAATTGTGGATAGCAATTAAAGAGCTGAAGGATTTTATCTGGGATAGGAAGATTGCAAGAGTTAAGTGGGATAAGTTGATTCTTTCACTAGAACAAGGTGATTTCAGATTAAATGAGTTGAAGAGGTATTTCAGAGCTACACAGTTGTTAAAGCTCTGATATATAGCACAAGCAGAAATCTATAATTCAAAGTGGAAAGGGATAATGATGAAACGGGGAAGCTCAAAAACAAGGAGAGGCTGAGATTTTGGGTGCAGATCCTTAAGGAGAATAGCAATAACTATGAAGAATATTATATTCATAAAGTAGCAGAAAGTATTCTAAGAACTAAGCCAACACGGGAATGGAGAAAGGAGATTCTGCCGATAGAGATGACTGGGATTAAGAATACAGACAACAGGAAAGAGGGAGATGAAATTTATTGTAGAAAACTGGCAAAAGAACCAAGGTATTGGAAGCAAATAATTAGAGAGGGAAAAATAATAGAATGGGAATAGGCCAAGAATTTATTTGGATTGCAGACTAGACCTTGCCTCCCCTATCAAGGATTGATATCAGAGTATAGAAAAGAGAAAGAAATAGGGGGTCCTAAGTGAAAGACCAGCACAGGTAGAGTTTTTAGTAGAATCTAAAATAGAAGCTGCTGTTAAGAAAGGAATAATTCATAGACCATACAAAATATTGCATGATAACTATAAGAATCAATCAGAGGAGGTTAGAAAGGATTGAGAAGAGAGATTGGATAAGCCGTTCACAAAGAAACAATGGGGAATATATGTATGTCTCAAAAATATGCAACAGTCTAGAAGATTTATGATCTTTGTTTAGAAGTGTTTACATATGTATTTTTAATACCCCAAGTAGACTCCAAAGAATTTTTCCTCAGATAGACAGCAAATGTTGGAGGTGTGGTGGGGAAGAAAGAGATAACCAGGAACATATTTTCTGGGAATGTAATGAGTTGGCAGACTTTATAGATTCCCTGCAGATTACTGTCAGAAATACTTGCTGAGCAAATTGGTGTAACTAAAGAAATAATTTTTGAGCTATGATACAGAATTGGAATTACCTAGACATAGTAAAACCTTGTTGAGTCTAATTATGGTAGCTGCCAAAAAGCAATTATTAGAAAATGGAAATCAAAGTCTAAACCAACTGTACTAGAAGTAGTGAATATAGAAACAGAGAGAAATTAACTGAAACTTAGATCTTTAGAAAAGGGTAGGCGCAGATTACATTGAAAAAAATAGGAATTGTGGAAACAATACATGCAGAGGAGGAACAAGGTTAAAAAAGAAGGCAGGATTTGAATGACCTTTGTAATATCTGACTGACAATGACTGGATAGATTATTAGTGGTGTATAATGTTTGCAACTAAAATTATGTCAATATGGTTTGTGACATAGAATGTTTGCAACTAAAATGATGTAAATATGGTTTGTTTTCATTTATATAAATGTGTGATTACCGATATTATACATGATAATTTAATAAAGATGTTTCTTGTTTAAAAAAACTAAGCAGCTCCTGTTTGATGTGTAGTAGTGTACCTCCATCAGTCCAGCACCACAGATTTAGCTGCCGGGTCTGCCTCAACTAAAACAATGGTAGCAAAAGTTAAGGTGGTCTGGGAATTGTATCTCTGGCGTCAGTCAAGTTTTAGGATATTGAGAATACATCTAGTTTGTATAACTGCAGTCAAGCCTCGAGTTGGTCTGTTTAGTTATTTAAGTTTCCTTGAATTGTAAGTATGGTATTAAGGACTGTTATAACTTGCTCCTGGTTTGGTTTAGCAATCAGTAAGTTGAGTTTGGGAAGACTTTGCTTGATATTATTTTAGTTGTATATTGTTTTACTCTATACTTATTTGACATGATTTTACTCACATATAGTTTTACTGTGCATGTTTTGCCAGTTTGAAACTGTTTGAAGGCTGTTCCCTTGTTTCAGATGTACTCTTTCATGGAGTCCTATTGATTAAAGTTGAGCTTATTTTGAAGTATAGTTTTTGGATGACAGTGGAATTACTGTTTAGTTTACAGTGGTGTTAGGCATAGTGGGATCACTATTTGCACAAGGCCAATGTCTGTTGTAATAAAGAGTTTCTTATTAACCCCAAGTGCACAACCATTTTGCTTAAATATATAAGTAAGACAGGTATAGCAGGACGCACCCACCCCCTACAAAAACTGTTCATTTTAGTGTTGGCTCATGGCTTTCAATGAATATTTTGTGTAGGGAAGAGAAATATACAGATCTTATTTGTAGCAGAGAGGCTGACATTAGCTCACTCATACTGTAGGGGAGAGGTTGATTTTAGTTGCTGTGCAGACTGTCACCTCAGGGTGAGCTTTAAATGTACTCTGCATGCATAAAGAATGGGCTATAGGGAGCACCAGGCTCCCAATGAGTGCCTCTCACTGCAGCCAGTCACAGCAGGTGTGCAGAAGTATTCACTGGCATTCGGACCAGTAGTAGTATGTACAGCAACACACTTGCCTTCCAAAGGATGAGGAGGTAAACGGACATAGACAAAATCTGTTAGCTTTCCTCTCAGTGATTGCAGAGATGTCCTATGGGTAAACTGATGCTTCTGTAAATGGTCGACAAGCGTGCAAGCTAAGTTATTCTTGCAGAAGATTTTCAGGTTGTTTTGCATGTGTAAGGAAAGGAGTGACATATTAACCTGTTGATATAAGATAAAGGGAATATGTAAGCTTACTCCTTAACCCTAGATTTTGTGACCTTCCTGTTTGAGAAACAGAAGATACCAACTTTTTGGAGGCTAAGGAAATAACTTTGGTGCAAAATGTGATTGCTTAGTAAAGTAAAACGTTAATTTTGTTTCTGAGTAGTAGTATCCCCCAATAGATGTGGGAGGAGTTATTACATTGCATATGTAAATGTTATGCTAATTAAGCACCTAGATTTTTGCCCAGGTGTACCGACTTTTCAAGAGCCTTTGCCATATTTTTGATATATGTAGGTTGAGAGGTATGGATGTAATCATGCCCCCCTTCAAGATGCCAGCATACAGAATTCCCATGGTTTTACACTTATTTGTCAGCTGTGATACTGATATTTTTTTCATAATTCACAGAGCTCATGTTTGTCTGCCCCTAACTAGTCTGACTAGAAAATAAAATAACTAATATAGAAGATATACTATTATATATTTATCCTGTGGCTGCAATAGTAAATAAACACTTTAATGACAAAAACTGTTATACAGTTCCAATTTACAAGGTTCAGTCATTGCCTGCCAATTAATATGTGATAAACAGTTATACAATCCAATTTGCTGCCAGAAATGAATATATGATGGAGATGGATAATGGGCACTTACCCCCACACTGCTGTCATCAGTATTTGATACAACAGAACCAAACGTATGCTGTCTGACTCTTACCACTGGTATCATTAATGCAAAGGGCGATGGGCTTTAAGGGCATACAGGGAATGTGCATCACTTCATGGGTATACAGTAAATGTGACTTGCTGCCTTGGCTAAGAGCCAGTATTTGCCATGCATTAGTAAGCTCCACGCTGCACCATTGCAGATTAAATTATAATCAATGCCTCACCAGGATTTCACATACTGCTAATTGAGCTCAGTGCGTTTTAGTACAACCTTATCAACAGCAAGTGAAACTTGGCCAGAGTTATTTTACACAGACAGACAGACACACAGATGTGTGCACGCACATGCACATGCAGACATGCACACTCATGCAGGAGTGCATGCTTGAACACACACACACACACACACACACACACACACAATATTTTCAGAATGGGGGCTAAAAGTGACTGTCCAGTATCATATCCCTACTCCTCACATTTATGGCATACTGCCATCAGTTAATCAAAACTAAGAAAAAATGTCTTATTGTTTCTCTTAAAATGAGCCAGCCTTTAAATATCCAAATGGTAGAGATTAGCTCCAAACAATCACCTTTCCAAGGATGGACTCCACACAGTTGCTGTTAAAGTAAATAGCATATTTCCTTATACTTATAATAAAACATCAACCACAAGTATTTAAAGTTAAATTATAATAATCTTTACTTAAATAATAAGTTAAATCATTTATTTTCCAAGAAAATACATAGACAGGAAGAAATTTGCACAAAGAATTGAAAATAAAACTTTCAAAAACACAGACGATGGTAAGAAAAATCTAACTCACATCTCAGCTAGAAACTGTCTATTTCTGGGTAAAGATATACTTACAAAATGTAATATAGACTATAGCTTGAGCTCTGTCTCCAAAGATATTATCCAGCAAGCATACAGTCATCAGCATATTGGATTAATGAGGCTTGGCGACAGGCAGTGTGCAGGTTATTGAAGAAAAATATTGAAAAGGAGGGACCTGAGAATGGAACCATGGGGGTACTCCTGTAAAACGTGGTAGAACTGGTGAGAAATAGTGCCTTTAAAAAGATGTCTATTAAATAGGTAGCTACGGAACAAATTGATGGTGGGGATGGGTGATAGTCCAAGGGAGGATAGTTGTGGTAGGACTGTAGAGTAACAGACTGTTTTGAAGGGAGGATAGTTGTGGTAGGACTGTAGAGTAACAAACTGTTTTGAAGGCTTTAGAGATGCTAAGGAAAGAGAAAGGGGAAGTTTCTTTTACATATTATGCTTCTGCCAAAAAGGCAAGTACAATACAACCTTTTCACTCTTATCTTGACTCAATGTAACTTTAGGACAACTTCCTAAGTATTTTTCATTGCAAGAACAGTAACACTTTACAAGTTTATTACAAATCTTCTCACAAAGGCCATGTCTCTGTAAAAGCAGTAAAGAGGTTGTGACATGTAACTGGGTACAGCTGAGATGCCGTTCAGCTAGGACTCCTCCTACTTTGTTACTTTTGTGGTTGTACCTGAAGATTGTATAGATGCCTACAACTAAATGTTTCCACACCCTACTTAGTCAAGACTTTTCAGTTTTACCTCATATAAATGCTGTATGTGCTACACTGTGTGCTTGCTTGTCAATAATATAAATTTGTGACATCTATGAATTCATTTTCTGCCAACACTTAAAATTACTCTCTTCCCCTCCTCTGCAACTGAAACATTTCCCCCATTTCTGAGATCTCTGTGTTCTAAGCATGCCAAAAAGTCTGCTTGTGAACAAAACATGACACTACCCTGACACTAAAAATGACTTCATGTATTTATATCATTTCATTGCCCCATCTGACCTGTCTCCCACCACTTTTTAACACCTTTATTAAATAATTACATTTTAAATAATGACATAGGTACACCTGCATTAACAGAAAAGAAAAAACATAGTAACATGTTTCATTATGTTCATGCATTATGTACACATGCTATCTGTTTAATTATTTTTGGTACTATGTATAACTATCTTATATTACCTTACAAATCTTCCAAGTTCTGTAAGGTAACTGTGTTTCAACCATAGTATGTTTATTCCTTTGTTTACTGACTGAGCCATGTTATGTTTTTTATTCTTGTATTAACATGCTGTTTACTTATTCTTGTATTACTTTGTATACATCTATTACTGGAGCTTTTCTCCTCGAGTCTCCACTAAAAATGGGCTATAATTGCTCAGTTGGACCAACCCGGTTAACAAATGTGAAATAAATAAATTGTCATTCACTACAGTATTGTACACATTTTTCAATTCTTGCCCTCTCTGAAACCTCACCCCTCCTTCTTATAAACATTATTGTGCATGTATTTACCTGTTTCCATTCATAAGCACTTTTGCTTTTTACAGCTTTGTATGATTTTCTCCCACATTTACATAAAAATATCTCCCTTCACTTCACAGGTCTCAATGTATTCCACAGAAAAAGCTCTCCTTTTATTTCACAGAGCTTGCTGAGAATGACAGACGCTGTCCTGTGACTTCTGTCTGTTAACTTTACATTGGTTTCATTAGTAGCAAACCATGTGATGTTATTTTGTCTTGCTGAGGTGACTCCTCAAAGGCCAGCAAAATGCATGTAAAAGTTATAAGGTGCATTTGAAGATAGCTGTAATACAGTAAAAGTGCAGTTATATAATTATACATATGATAAGTTTGCAAGTAACATTTGTAGATGCTTGGAATACAGTCACAATGCCATTATGATGGTATAGTATTTATACATTGCAGTATTTGCAGTATTTATGTATTATGAAAGTTCTGTGGTTGTTTGAGGGATAATGAAGAATGAATACTATTCTATGTCAAGGGCGCCCACAGGCAGGTGCAAGGGGGTGCACTTACACCCCCCTGGAACCGGCTGGCTGAGAATTTAATTTTATTTTAATACAAAAAAAACCAAACTTTTTTTCATTTTTTAAACGGCGTTCCCCTTTAAGAATGCCCTTTGCATCCTTTCCAGTTGCACAGACACAACATGTCTTTGCGACCTGTTTTCGTCTTCTGTGTCTGTGCGATCATTGGTTTACATCTTTTGCGCGCCTACTGGGGATGTGAATTGCAGAGGACGTTTGGACTGTGGACACGCCAGATGAATGTAGAAGGGAGAGGTAGGTGTGTGCATGTGTGTTTTAGTATTTAACAGATGTGCGTGTGTGTTTTAGTATTTAAGAGATGTGTCATGTGTGTGTGTTTTAGTATTTAAGAGATGTGTATGTGTTTTAGTATTTAAAAGATTAGTTATAAAAAAACTAAAGCAGTACTTTAGTTTATTTAAAACCAGTTCTACCAGTTTATAAACAAAAAAGCACTGCTGATAATTATGAGCTGTCACACAAAATTTTAATAAACCTCTGCCCTCTTCTTTATAACTGACAGCACATATTAAACACAATCTGAATATCTTTCATGCAATGTTTTACCACAAATGTAAAAACAGTTTACTTGTTTTGGAGATATAAGTACGGTTATTTACTGACCAAAACAAAATTACATGAACTGTTCATGTGCTGTGCAAGTTGCTTATGTGCTGTGCAATCAATTTTTTTATTTTTTTTTGTGCCCCCCCCCCCCCCCCCAAGACCTTTCCCGATGGTTACTGATTCCTTGCCCAACTAACCCATACATAGAGCAGAAGCCAGGTAATTCTGGACTAGTTCAGAGCCTTATGTCATATTCATTCCTGCCCATAAATTCATGTCAGTCTTCCATTTCCCAGCAAGAACTAGGCAGTAGGGAGCAGGCCGGCTTGCTGGTCCTGGGAGGCAGTCGACATTCTCCCTATGGGAGCAGTACCTCATGCCTTTGTATTTCCTCTAAGCCTAAAATCACTGCCTCCAAAAAGGAAAGGTGCTGCTGCTTGCTAGTCTCCCTTTCAGCTACTTACTGCAGATGCACTATGATAGTGTGAACTTGGCCAACTTGAAACTCCATTGGTTGAACAACTAGCGCTCTTGCAAAGTGTCACCCAAGTGGCAAGCCACAATCACCTTCCCCCAGTACAGGCATGATGACAGCAGCACTTACTCCCACTCTCCCTGGGCATCTCCTCCAGGCACCTGAGACACTAATGTCTCTAATGTCTCTCAGGTTACCTGTAACATAGCTTTATAACCATTACCCCATAGAGCTGACTATCTCAGCTGAATTTTTTGCAGTACATAACATTCTTGCTTATGTTGTTCTGTACTGTTTGTCAAAGAGACATGACTAAAAATGCATTATCAATTGTTTGCCAAACATAGGGAAAAGACAGTATGATTAAATAAAAAGTTCCTTTTTTCTCAGTTGTGTGATCTCAGATTTAATATATGTAAGTAAGCTTGTGAGGGTAAAACCCCCTACAAAAATGATTACAGCTAATGTTTTGTAGGGTTTATTTTAATGTTTTTTTTTTCCTTTGGGATGAGAGTTGGGATCTCTAGTAAATCAGTTTAAACAAGCTATATATACAAACTACTCAACAAACTAAAACCTTCCTCGCTAGGAGTAGACCAACTCCTAATGGTACACAATGTCTTCATGTTCATCCACAGATATCTGAAAAAGAATATGTAAGTTGGCAGTCTTTTAATTGCCTTTGACATTAAATGGTGACATTTTAATGTTTAATTCCTGCTAATGGATTACCATATGAAAAGACTGTAGACTTTGGTTGCTTCTGTTCTTCATAAAATCTGTGGTTTCTGTATTTTTGTGCCCTTGCAAAGCCAGTAGTGCATTGATGCAGTGGTAGCAGTGTTGCCTGACAGCTACATGTTCTTTGGTTTGATTCTTGGCTGGGGTGCCTTACCTACTAAAAGTTAGCTTTTGTTCCAAGTCAGACGTTCCGGGTTAACAAATGTTAAAAATGACACGCATTTGAATATCAGACTTCATATTCTTCATAAAGTGCATGGTAACACAAAAGCTTTTATTCTAGCAATTTTCTAAGTGTATAAGATGGTTATTTGAAATTTGTCCCTATTTTTGGGACTGTATTCCCCCATTATTGGCTTCATCCAGGTTTTGTGCTAAGGTTGAGAGCTATGGTAAGAACTGAATATGTTTGGGGGCAAGGGCCTATATTCCCCCATTACTAGCTTTGTCCAGCTGTTTTTTGCTAAGAGGGTGATGAGAGCTATGGTGAGAACAGAATTCACTGAATGTTTGGGGGCTGTATTCACCCATTATTGGCTTTGTTCAGGTGTTTTGTGCTAAGAGGTTGACAGCTGTGCTATGGTGAGAATTGAATTCACTAGATGGTAGCCATTTAAGTTTCCGTCTTTCTCTTTCACAAAACAGCTTATTTGGCATAGTGGTATGTTGCTCTATTTTGCACAGGGTCCCCTGGGTTCAAGACATGGCAGTGAAATGTATGGTGGTAATGCAGCATTTTATTCTAGCAACTTTCCAACATTATACAAGCAACGTTTAAAATGTGTCCCTGTTTTTTGGCCTTTTGTCGTCCCCCCCCAATAAATTTTGGCTTTTTCCAGATTTCTTGTGCTGCAAAGTTTAGAGATACAGCTGAGTGTCAAGTAGATTTTACAAGGAGCTGAGAGCTGCAGGGGAACAAAAGTTTAGTGCTGCTTATGCTTCGTCTGCTTGCATTGTTAATAGCACAGCAGCTAGTGTACTTGCTTTTGATGCTCAAGGTTGTGGGTTCTACTCCCACAGTAGACAGATGCATTGCTGATACTGTACCTGGTGATGGTGGCCTAATGGTTAAGGTGTTTGCCTTGCAAACACAATGTGCAGGGTTTGAGTCTCACAAGGGATTACTGGTTAGGCTTAAAATGGCTCACAAGGGCAGTTAGCTTAGTACGAACCTATGAACCTACTGTGTTATAAAAGGGGTGGATGTTGCAGTCCTTTTTGGCAAAGATACCTAGTAACTATGAACCTGTTATCAGTTTGCTATCCATTCCCTATTGTGGTATTACTAGCTTATCATTTTTTAATGCATGCAACATAGGCAATTTATTCTTCAAGGGCAACAGGCACTTTATTGTAGATGAAACAATGACATATAAAGTTGTTTACTAGCAGCAACCTCTTTATTAGTTACAGATTTCTTTAATGTGGATTTTACTACTACAGAGATTGTGCATATTTACTGATACTGGTGGACTATAGAAGGTTGAGTAGACTTTTTATGATGGAAATGTTCTGAATTGGGCAGTTTTGTCATTTGGTGTATGCATTTTGTTTCATTGTTTACTGGAAAAATGCTCAAAACAATAAATTTAAAATGCCCTCTAACAACTGTACTATATTGTACAAGGAATATAATGTAATGCAGTCAGGAAGGTGTATCAAGGAGCATGTGTATGTTTCATGTTCATGGGGCCTATGATTTTGAAAATAGCCCAAAGTTAATCTTTATCTGCCACTGGCAAAATGTATTTTCTTTGAATGTGGGTTTCAATGCTGTTTCAATGCATGTGAGTTTCAAAGGCAGAGAAGTTTTAATGCTAAGTCTATTTTCATTGTGAGACTGCATTGCTTTGTTTAACAGATATCTATTAGGGTTTGTGCTGTAAAATGCAAAATAAAACTTTCAAATGAAATCTAAATCATCACAGAAGTAAAGCAGTATGCACATTACAGTGCTTATGGTAAATGGGGCAAAATAACCAAGGAATGCGACATTGGAATGGCTGCAGGGGGAGGCTCCATTCGACCATGATTTTGTGAGGGAGGGAGGGTAGCAATCTCAGACAGCCCCGGTTGAACTATACCTCTCAGTTGTCCATGCTTTTGCAGAATGAATAGATACTTGCTTCTTATTTTTGGTTTGTTCCTCATACAATTTGTGATTTTCTAGCAAATAATTTAGGAATGAAGTCACTAAATGACAGACATTGAGTTTCAGATGTCATAACCTTCAGAAAAATGTATGCTAATGCAAGACCTGCTATTCTATCACTTGTCTTACATTTATACAAGAACAATTTTTAGTAGTGTTTGTATGTTCCCCCAATATTTGGCCTTGTCCAGATTTCCTGCATTAAGAGGTTGAGAGGTATGTGCAAATCGCTTTGTAGAATTAGGAATATCCAAACCTCTCCATTGTCCCCAATTTTGGCTCAAAATGTTGATCTCCCCTAATAATCCCTCCTCAAAATGGCAATTTTGGAAGAAAACATGATTGAAGTCTCCTAGAATAATGGTGTTGGCTTAATGCATAGGGACACCATATTAGTTAGGTAGGAGATATGGACTGATGGGGTACATAGAGAGTTAGGTATGACACAGTAAGGAGTTTTGTTAATGCTAAGTTGGATGTAGAGGAATTCCACGTCATTATCTCACCTAGCAAGTCTGGAGATGAATTGTTCTTTAAGAATATGTAGACACCATCACCCTTTCATCTAAGGTGGTAGGCCTGAACTTGTGGCAGGTATTGAAATCCTGCATTAAAGGAGTGCTGTCATCTGTCTTGAACTAGGTCTCTGTGATGATGCATATATAGATGTTTTCCAGGGGAAGCAGTGCTTGTAAGGAGTGAACTTTTTAGCTTAGGCTCTGAAAAGGAAATTGGTTATTTTCTAATTTATGTAGCTATAAAATTCAGTATAAAAACTGTAACAGTTTCTGAATGCAAACACACTATTTATTAAAGCAGCATCATGGTAGGGAGTACTTCAGTACAGAGAGATTCAACTATATACATAGCCATGAGTTCCTTTATACCTTTCTGTCAAAAACTAACGCACACCATGGTCACACACAGTTTAAAGTTGTTGTAACTTTGAAAAAATCTATTTATGTATTTCTTGCACTAAGAAGTTGAGGTGTGTGTGACAGATTTAGAGAGAGAGAGAGAGAGAAATGCCCTAGTTAGATCTAACAGGTGGAATTTATTTTCAAGTGCATTTTCAAGGAATTGTGAGCTTCAAGGGAAGCAAAGGTTACTGCTGCTCATGCTAAGTCTGCTTAAAATGTGCAACTGTTTTGTTTAGCAAATGGTATCATTATTGTGGTATAGAATTTTAAAGCAGTGTTAGGACAGTAGGTAGCATCTTGATGCAAAGGGCTGTAGGTTCTATTCATACAGCATGTACATCTGTATTTTAAGGGGGGGTATGGTACTGCTGTTCTTAGTATGGCCTCCTTTGGATGAGACACCTAATAACTATGAACCTGTCTTTCAGCCTGCCACCCATTCTCTATTGCAATATACCAACTTACCATTTATTTTAATGTAGCACAGGCAATTTATTCTTCAAGGGCAACAGGCACTGAATTTGTAAATGAAACACTGAAATATAAAGTTTTTTCTAGCAACATCCTCTTCATTGGTTTCAGATCTCTTTAATGTGAAATTATTCAGATGACTTTTACTTCTGCAGAGATTCTGCATATTGATTGATATTGGTGGATTGTATGACAGATGTTTGAGTGGCCCTTTATGGTTGAAATGTTCTGAATTGGGCAGGTTATCCTTATTGGTTCATATGATTTGTTTCATTGCTTAAAGGAAAAATGCTCAGAACTATAAATTTAAAACACACTCTAACAAGTGGTGCTGTATTATACAAGGGATATAATTCAATTATTATGTAGTATAATTAATACAGTCAGGAAGGTGAATCAAATAACTTTTGCATGGTTCTAAAAATGTGTGCAAGGAGCCTATGATTTGGAAACAGGCCAAAGGTAAACTTACCCTGCCACTGGCCAGATGCATGTTCGTTGAATGTGGGTTTCGATGCTGTTTCAGTGAATGTGGATTTCAAAGGTAGAGAAGTTTTAATGCTGTTTGTTTTCATTGTAAGACTATTGCTTTGTTTAGGTTTAGTAAATGTCTATCAGTGTTTGTGCTATAAAATTTGAAATAAAAGTTGTAAATGAAATCCAGATATCTGTAATCATTGTAGAAGTAAAGCATAAAACAGTATGCACACTGAGAGATTTGAACAGTGTCGATGACAAATGGGGAGAAATAGCCAAGTAATGGGACACTGGAATGGCTGTGTGGGTGGGGGGTGGGGCTGAGTGGGCGGAGGCAGCAGAGGGGGTGGGGCTGCATGGGCAGGGCTTGGGTTTGCACCCCCCTGCAAAAAATCCTGCGGGCTCCCTTGTTCTATGTCCTTAAAACAGGTGCAACTGGCTTCTTTATTAAGATGTTTTGGTTCAGTTTTGAAAGCTGTTAAGGTCTGTTGGTTTCTGACTTCATTTGATATTAGCAGGACCCAGTTTGATAAAGGCTTTTTCACCAGTTGTTGTCTTAAAGGTGGGGGGAAGGGACTAACAAGCAAACTTTTTTTTTCATCATTTCCTCTTAGGGAACAGGTTTGCTCCCTTGGTTGTAATATTCTTTCCATTGTGGGTGGGGGGAGTATCCCAAGTTTATTATGTTAAATAAGAGGGTTTCAGATCAGACATGTTATTCTAAGAGTTAAAGAGAGCCAGTCAACAGAGATGAGTACATTACAATGGTGTTTTCTGTGGCCTGCTATGTTTCAGATCTACATATCCTAGTTTCAAGAGACTGCCTCTTGGGTTATTATTAGGCTGAATAAAAGGGTTGATGGGAGTAGGCTATACACACATTTTGGTATAAGTATATTTCTGGCTATGGTTTTCTGGGCATTGGATGTGAGAGGGTGAGAGACGCAATAAATTTTTTTAAGCTGGGCTAAAACTTTTATGGTAATTTTATCAGTATGAATGAAAAAGCTGAGGCAAAGATCTTGTGTGATCCTTAAGTACTTTTGTCTTAACCAAAGGGTAAAAAGGTCACACTAACAAACTATTTAGTGCTTGTCTACAGCTAGGAGGGTTTGGCTTCATTTGCATGAATGTATCCATAAAGACTTAAAAAACAAAAAGTAAAAAGTCAAGGACATTCAGTAGGCATGTAGCTGAAACACTGGTATGTCTTTAAAGGGGTCATACGCATATATATCCCATGGACCTCCTCCAGAGGAGGTTTAAAGTATTATATAGTGAATATTCTAGTTTGGCTGAGTCTTTCTTGCAGTTTTTAAGGGAAGTATTTTGCTCTGATAGATTCCAGATGATATTATTGTTAGTGCCATTAAGAGTGAGTGGCTGAACTGTTGGAAATTGCTTTTTTGTTGAAAATATTATGAGTGTTTTTCTTTGAACTGCAAAGTTGTTTGTTTTCCAAAGACAACTTGCAGACTTGTATGAAATGTGATTGAAGGTTGGTTTGTTGGGTGTTATACATTCTGCTAGATTCTAGTAAAAGTACGCTGTCTGCATACATGATGAGATTAAGGACAGGGAGGTCTTGGCTGAGGTAATTTATGAAAAGAAAGAACAGCAGCTGGACAAGGACTTGAGCCTTGTGGTACTCCTGTGTTTATAGCACCTCGAGTTGAAAGATTACTGCTAGCATATACTTGTAATGTTCTGATTTTTAGATAGTTTTGGAACTAGAGTAGTACATCATACTCAAAATTAAGCTTGGATAGTTTGTCAAGTAGGAGAATGTGGTTGATTGTATCAAATGCCTTAGCCACATCAATAAAGACTCCTGCTGTAATGGTTCCATCATTTTTGTTGTTATGTATGATGTTTATAGCTGTAATTTAAGGTGGGTGTAATGCTGAAAGCAATACAAAATCCATGCCGGTTGTTGCAAAGACGTCTATAGCTATTTACATGTTTGAGTAATTACTTACAGAGCGACATTTCAATTTCAAAGATTTTAGTTATGGGACATACATTTAGACAGAGATTAAAGATGTTGGTAAGCAGTTTTGAACTTTTTTCTACTGCCAATTTTAGGATTTTTTTTTACTAAATTTAGTGCTTTGGGTGTTTAGTTTTTAAGCAGTAATTTAATTTGCCTGCTTGTTATGGCTTCACAAACAACACTCCATAGAGAGTCGGATGCATCACAGGAAGGGCTAACCTCTTCCTCTTGCATTCCATGAAGACAGTTTTCAAGTGATACTGCTATCTCTGTGTTAGCCAGACATACCTACTGCACAAGAACCCATTCCAGCATCTCCATCTCTTTTACACCAGAACTTTGTTATGCAGTTTCCTTCCATAATCATCTGTAATACAACACTTCTTGTCTTAGCACATCTATTCAAACAATACGTCATGTCACATTTTGAAAAGTGCTCGCATAACTTTCCAAAGAAAACACTCTTTACAAGGCATAACAAACCATTAACTGTAGAGTTCCTTGTCACAAATCTTATAAAGCATTTTTTTTAGCTATCTCATGTATTACCTTACTCCTTTTTGAGGTGGGTTTGTGGAGTAATGCATGCCACCATCTGCATTAGCTAAACCACTAGAATCAATACTTCAAAACCTCATCTAAAAAATAAGTTTTATTCTTCTAGGCAACTAACATGAAATAGTAAAATGCTTCCCAAATCAATGTGTTAGCTCCAACAGCAAAATAAAGTCTTATGGGATGTACTCAACCACCTCAAAACCACAGGAAGCTTCTCCACATCTGGGTTGTTTCCTACAAACAGACCACAATATTGTTCATCAATGCTATGAGTGTTAAAAGCCCTTACTTTACAAACTGGATATGTGAAATACATACAACAGTACGTGTGAGCAGAAAAGTCTCATTCCAGAAGGACCTTGTCCCGCCCTTGTGGATTGGGAAACAGTACAATCATGTCAGGATGCTAACATAGCATTTAACGTGTCTGCTACCATTCTCACTCAAATCAATAACAAACTTATAAAAATCGACAGCATCAAGACAATCACACAGGTCATTCCTTAGTTGTCTAACCAAAAAAATCAAACCAAACCAAAATCAAAAGAAAAAAAAACTTGATATGAGCAGACAGCTACAAACAATCCAGTTTATTTTAGTTTCTATGTGAAACAAAGAAAAAAATTTAGACTAAAAATAAAAATGATCAAGTCAACATATGCCAGCCCAGAACAACAAGAAAAAGCAGATTTAAAAAGAAATTAAAATACAACTGGTTTAAGTAAGCATCCATGTTGTCAAAGCCTTATCTTTAAAAGCAGTCTCCTACTATTTGATGCTGGAACAGTTGAAGAATGTCAACATCACTTTATTGCACATTTTTCAAGCTACACTCTCCACGACATACAGCTCCTAATATTAGTGACAATCCCTTTCTTACTCTCCCCAAACACTGCACTTACAATTGTATTTCACTGTGATATCAAAATAAATAATATATGTCGAGTTACAAAGCTTTCAGACACAGGCTCAGAGGCCCTGGTTACCTATACCATTTTCTTAAAACATATAATTTTAATTTATTCATTTGTAGATGATACTGATTATCGCCAACCATTTCCAGCTATACATTGGTCTACAAGGGCAAGGGAAAATACAAAACATATAGACAGTTTTAGAGCAGCCAAGCAACCTGGATGTTTTTAAGGTGAGGAAGGAATGGTATTGTCCAGAGGAAAAAAAAACATACTGATAAGGAAAAAACATACAAACTTCACACAGTAACCAGAGGTTATGACAGAACCCAGCCCCTTGTGCTGTGTGTGGACAAAGATTTTAACAAGTGAAGCATCATGCTGCACAAAATTAGCTGAATCATTTTATTAGCAGGCCCCTACTTATATAAGAAACCTCTCCTTAGCAACATAAGCTATTTTCTCCATCAGAAAACAATCCATTATACTTAGCCTACCTAAAGCAAGCTGCACAAAATGTCTTCCTGAATACAGACCTACAACATCACTCTGTATATTGCCTAAAACGTCATAACAACTTATTTATGACCATCTACATCTTAAAATATGATATCACCAACCAAAACTAAGAGTTTTATGAATGAATACAGTACCTGAACAATTCTGTAGTCTGATATAAATATAACCCACTCAAGCTCATACAAGGGCGTCTTACAAAGGGAGGGATATTATTGATTTTAAAAAGTGTTGACAATATAAAGTACAATCTTTTTCATATCCACCTTCTTACATGTGGAACTGCATGTGCTTGATTTGAAAACCACCTCACAGAAAGAAACATCACTGTTAGAGTAAACAAAACAATGTCTACACACAGCCAGCTTTGCAGTCAATCAGTCAATCAATCAAATGTAAATACCAAAATCTAAGGACTATGTCTTGTCTTGATTGAAGCACAAATAAATGCCATAATAAACAGAATACATTAACAAGAAATGAGATTTCATCCAGTGCATACAGCTTTCTGGAAAAATAATTACTGCAATGGTAACTGCATATGTTAAGTGATAGTTAGTTTCACCTATAAGAAATCCCCAGACCATGGTAGACAATGGTTTCCCCCAGAGCTGTAGCTAGCGATTCTGATGCTCAGTGCTACCCTTCTGTCTGGGACACCTTCTCAACTACTTAAGCTAAAGAACAAAAAATAATTAAAAAAACAGTCTTTAAAGTTTATCCCACACACAGTATGCTAAAGCACTTCAGTCAGTCAGTTTAAAAAAAGAAACATCTTTTCAATTAAATTGGAGTAAACTGATTGCTAAAGAGAGCTAAGCCCTTTAGTTAAAAAATGCTTGTCTTTCCTTTTAAACTGTAGCTGCTACAGTTTATGCCACACATGGAGCACTAAAGTGCTTCAGGTCTGCCCACAAAAGCAATGCCGGCATATAAATGTCAGTAACACACTGCACTGGACATCAGTCAAATTGCACTTCCTTGTTCTTTGCCTGTAGACAGTGGCACCTTTTGACTCCCCATAGCTATGCTACTGGCTTCAGCTATGCATTGTTACAAGCTTGGATCATCAATGAGTGTATGTTTGGCCTGCCGAAGGCCCTCTTTCAATGCTGGCTGTATCTGGAGTTGTCCTGCAGTGTGCCCAGGCAGAAGTGATAAGATATTTTTAGTCTGTGCTGGTTTATATAATATACTTTATTTTTATTTATTTTATTTATTTTACATTTGTTTACCGGGCTAGTCCAACTGGATACATGTCCATTTTCAGTGGAGGCCCGGGGAGAAAAGTTCCAGTTACACAGCATCATAGAGACATACAAAAACATTCAATAACAATCGCAGCAGGGCATACACACTCAGGAAGAAGTACTACACCAGGTATGGAATAAGAAGAGCGAAGAGCAGCCCGTGGTTGACCTGGCTGCAGGGTAAGACTATACAAGATGAGTGAGGGCCCGGTATCCCATTGCACTGGCTAAGGGGCAGCAGATAGTTAAAAAGTATGGGTTGCAATAAAGCAGTATCTTGTAAATTAAAAGTTATCCATGGAAAACCTTCACCCAGACTGTGCTCTTCCATGCACAGTGTGACGACTGGGCACTGGCCCAGCAATCAAGGAGCCTCAATCCTCACCACTAACACCAGGGAGGGCATCTCCTAGGAGAGGAAAGGATAACTAAAGCACACAGTAAAGTACAATTTCCCTTAAGTGCACACAGAGATCACAGTCAGTCTGGGGCTGGCTGCTCCCTTGCTCACCAGGTCCCCAATAAGACTCCACACTGGTACAGCTATAGGGTCCAGGTCTCAGCCTAACTGGGCAAGCTAGGACCTCCAGTACCCACTCTGTCCAACCAGCACTTCGTGTCCCTGCCCTAGTAGCTGACACAACACACACACACTTTGAGATAAGTATTTATACAACTTCACAGACACTCCTGGGAAGGCTGACACAGATTCTCCAGCTGTGCCCCTTTACCCAGACTATATGATAGTAATTACTGCCACCACCCAGTTAATAATATCAGCTACTAAAAGGCCCTTAAAAGGGTGTCCAATTATTACTGTGTAATATTAATATCCAATAGTAATGTGACTATACAGTCTAAGGCTTATTGGAAGGGCTTAGACAGTAAACTCTAAAAATATATAATGTACTCTAAAGCATACTTCATCTCTACACAAACCAGCCACAGGTAAAAGGTTTTAAAAATATATAATAAATAATTAAAACACAAGACAAAACTACTACACCACAGAGATATCTAAGAGTTCACAGATCACACAGAAACTTAAAGTAATACAGTAGTTAAGGTCTGGTTTCAAAGAACAATACCTAATTAACCTTTACTAGCTTTAACTATTCCTGCAAGATATCACAGTGATAAAAATTTACATGTGAGCATAAGCAGAGTGCTGATAAGTTAGATGTCCAGATCAAAATGCTCTTTGTCTCTTGTGAGAAATAGTATTTAAACATTACTAACAAACATGTCTCTAAGGCCCTCACAAAATTACATAATTTTTGACACTTAGGTTTTCCCAGTATTCATACTGCATCATCTTAACACCTGGTCTGAGTTCTCAGGCCACAAACTGCATTATTTAGCAATCTAACACCTGCACAGAAACGTACAACAATAGAAGACATTTCACATGTATATACTAACAGAAACTAAAGCAATACAGCATCTTCCACATCTAAATTCTAGTCATAAACTTTAGCCTTAAAACAATGGGCATGAAATCTTTATCCAGCCGCCCTCGGGCCGAATTCTAACTTGAAAGGATACAACATGCTTCACTGGGCCAGTAAAGTGCAATGTTGTCACATATTTTGCAGTTCCACATTTCACAGTATTTTCTTACATCTAAAAACACAAGCCTGTATTTTACATTTATCTATACAGTTGATGGAATTATATATTAAATTCTATTTGACTGGGCTGGCAGCCTTCACCCATCTCTCCCCAGTTGTCACACACTGAATGGCCACACTGTGCAACAGACGTAGGTTATCAAGTAGCAGAGTACAGAGGGCAAGACACAGTTTTCACTATTAGCATAGATGGAGAGGGCCACAGTGTCAACCAATAGGAAAATGTATGCTTGAAAATAGATTGAAACTAACTTGGTGCTGTGGGTGTCAAATATTAAGGGGACTGGGTGGGGGGTAGGGGTGCTGTCATTGTTGAGAATGAATGTGGAGCCTGGTCTTGTGGATGTTTGAGTGTGTGTGTGTGTGTGTGTGTGTGTGTGTGTGTGTGTGTGTGTGTGTGTGTGTGTGTGTGTGTGTGCACGCGCACTGGCACACATTATCAACAGATATTGCAGCACTGTGATAATCAACTACAGACAGATCTAGACTACCCAGAGGAGATCTGTGTGCAGTCAGTGCATGTTTTCATACAAGGGAGCATCTTCTCCTGAGAAGGTCACAGACACTATCCAGACTTTGCCTAGAGGAAGGAGAGCTGCATGAACATGAGCTGTAGCCCATGCTGTCCATCACTATGACAAGAACTCCTTGCCCTCATGGACATCCACATCTTTTCCCTTCCCTCCTCCATATTGGATGGCGGATTAGAAGTGGCAGCACTACATGTGCCTGGCTGTGGCCTCCATGGCAGCCTCCAAAATAGGAGACAAAGGTGGGTCAGCCATGAGATTTGTGTTTGGCATTCCTGTGTGCATAGTGTGACATGGGTAGTGCAAGCTGCCTACACAGCATGCCTATGATGTCATGTATATGAGACATGAACTCTGCAGGTCATCACATACACCTTGTAAAATGCCTGTCTCAGCAAGGACTGTAGTGTTGTTATCCTACCCCAACGAGCATGGGGGGAGAACTGAGAAAGGGAAACTGGGTAGGGAATATAATAAAAAAATCACTAGATTTAAGCACAGATGTCCAAGTCCCTAGGACACCCTTAAGATCCATGACCAGCCCCAGCAATACTGAAGTAAGTCTGTGAGAGTAAAAGGATGGCTGGTAGTCTCAGCATGGACATGGGGCATCAGGTGCTGGGCCTGTAATAATGAGGTCAGAGGGGACCAAAAACAATATTAAAAAATAAAATAATAATAGTAATAATAATAGCTGATTTATCTTGTACTGGTGGTCTTTTTCGCTGATGCACTGATGTTACTATGAAGAAAAGTGATACAGTATTTAATCCATACTACACAACACATGTAGTCAGTGTGGAGATACTTGTTTATGTAAAGATATATACAGCTGGGGTATCTCCAACTGAAATTCTTTGAGAGCAGTCATGCTCACCTGCAATTATCAAGGACTCCATTGTGGCCTCCTGATGACTCAGGACTCTGAAGAAGAAAGGCAAAGAACTACTCCATCTCTGATAAAGTGGCTTAGTTGATGAGCCACTTCCTGTTGCTCTCAGCTCCTGTACCAGGCAGGCAGCATGAGCTTGGGGGCACTAATCATATCAGTGGCCCAGCATCTGGCTTGCTCATTATTTTTGCCCTGGATACTGACAGCAGTGAGGTTTTCCACATCATGCAAGATGTGGTCATGAAAGGGTTGGCCAGATTTCTCATGGCCATTCATCCACTGACCATCTAGATTGACAGTCTGCAGCAAGATCTTTGCTTTCTATGAAATAACTTGCTTTCTGGGCTTGAAGAATCACCCTGACAGTACTTTGAACTCTGACTCATGACATCTTATCCAATATGGATATGATGAATCTGACTGGTGTTGTTTATTGATCTATCATGTCCCTTTCATATAGTCAGTCACTCAGTCTTACTCATCTATATTCAAGACATTGGCATCAGCCCTGAATCCACCAGTTGGTTCAAAGAGTTCCTATCTAACAGATCCTTCAGGGAAAACATAGGTTCTACTCTTTCTGACACTGCCTGCAAGCACTCAGGGTTCTCACAAGGCTTCATTCTTACCCCACAGTTCTGCTCTCAAGCTTCATTAATAAACTCCCCATTGATTTATGCCCACTTCCACTACTTCTATATGCTGATGATATAGTCAATTGTAGGTCTGAGCTTTCTGAATAATCCATTGAAACACAACTCCTAAAAGGTGTACTTCAACTGCACAATTGTCTCACATCCACAAAAATGTTAACTCAAAAAAAAACAAGTCCATGCTGCTTGACACCCAAAAAAAACAAAACAAAAAAAAAAACAGGCAAGTCCCCCTACCTCTTCACATCACACATCGTGACAATAATTCAGCTCAATCTGCCATTTCCCTCAGATATCTGAGAATATGGCTAGACCAATCCCTTAGCCTCAAAGAGCACATTAAGAAACTATGAACCAAAATCAGCTACTTTTCTGGGCCAACAAGATCTCTGAGTTCCTTTGTACCCCTGCTACAGCAGCTATGAGTAAAGGTATCCTTCTTGCACAACTTCTGTATAGACTTCCCTTGTTTGGCTCTGCTAAAAGCTTAACCAACTGCCAAACCCTCTCAAATAAAATGTCCACTTTATGTCAAACTCTCCTCAGAATGAACATCATTGCCTCACTCTTTCTAAGGCTAAGTGGCTGTCACTGCAAGCCAGAACCAACCTTCTTCTGTGATCCCTTTGTTTCAAAATACTTCATCAAGACTACCCCTCCCCCACCTTAAAAGCAGCTTGCTGTATCTACAGGCTAGAACCTCAGGAGCCAAGGCAGAGGTAGCCCATCTCTACAAATGCTTTCTTCCAGGCTACATTTTACCAGTCATAATGTTTCAGTCCTTCCCCCAAGAATATGGCAGTCACTTCATCACAAACTAGTTGAACTCTCCAACTGCTCAATTTTCTGACCTCAGTTCAAGCACTTTCTAAAAAAAGTAGTATTAATGCAACTGCTTGAATATAGGGCATGGTACATAACTGCTCCTCCAGCAGAGTATGTCCTGAACAAAAGACTTCCTCTCACCCTCTTTCTACCTGCATAACTATTCTCAACTGTCTCCTGACCTACCTGATAGATAATACCTAACTGTTCTAGCATAACTAACCATAATCTAATCCTTCACATACAAAACTGGGGGATTATTAATTTGAAAATGATATCCTACCTATATATAGTTGAATAATCTATACTCAAGCTTTCTATCCAGCTCCATTTATTCCTCTTCTGTCCTTGCTATTGTACCCTCTTTTCCCCTTTTTTCTTGCCTCTTGTTATATAAATATGCAGACATATTTTGCTTTTGAAAACTTTGTATGACTACAACAAATATTTAAACCTCTAAGTAAGTGCAAAATTTCCTGTATTCATGTATTTCAAATGTTGACCTCTATGTAAATGCAGTTTCCTATACTCATGTATTATATATGTTAAAATCATGTTGATGTACAATTTTCTGCTACTGTTTATGTAACCTGGGTTTGGGCTGCAACTGATCATATGTGATCAGTACTCTACCCCAGTAAACAAACATAAATTATTTATATGGCAGAACTTGCATTTTCTTCATTTTTCTTTTCTTGGCATCCTGCTGTTGGGGAAAAAGGAAAATGTATGTGAGGATAAGGACATTAGTAACTATCATACACCCACTCTGAGACAATCTGTCTGTTCCCTGTGTTCTACAGGTAGATGCCAGTAATATATAGCTGTTGGCCACAGCACAAATATCTGCATACCCATGGACATTTTTTGCTTACCTATTGTATAATGTCCCCCACCAAAAAAGAGGGGGGGGGCATTGGACAGATGCCATATCAAGCCTACAGTTGCTGCTGAACGCAATGGTTTGCTATAAGCGCATATATTACCTGATCAAAAGTTTAAGTTAGCAAATACCTAAACGTAGACCTGATGATATCGAAAAATTAAAACAGCGAATGGCCAATTTAACGTAGGGAATGAATTCCCTTGGCCGCAAAAAAATAAATAAATAAATTTAAACTAAAATAAAGTGGGGGCTTCCCCCACACCCCCTGATGTGGGGGGTTGTGCTCCCAACACCCCCTAACTAAATATACCAACTCCCAGAGCACTCTACAGTGAGGAAAGGGGCAAAATCTGCAAAATAGCAAAGGGAATCCTTTCCCTGTGTTAAAATCGGCCATTTGTGTTTTTTTTGCTTTCGCTGTTACCAGATCGACGTTTAGGTATTTGCTAACCTAAACATTCGATCAGGTAATAGGAGCCCTGCTATAATACAGTATAGCTGTTTACAATAAATGTCATGAATGTCATTGGATGACCTTCCATATGCCATACCTTTGGTTGTATAGGATGTAACCATAGATAGTTACCATGACTATATATACAGACAGGTGCAGTGGCTGAAGATACAGGCAAAACTTCATTAATGGCAGATGTACTTCAGTAAGATTATAGGTACTTCCTTGGGTAAGCAGAAGATGTGTTTTTTCTGCTGTAGAATGTGTCAAGCAGGTACACAGATAGTATTTATGGCTTACAAGTGTGTTGATGCAGAATACACTCCCATTATCTTTTTTGTGGGAGGAATATATAACATTCGGTAATCCAGCTAACATCAGGCAGCCAAAGTGCATATACCTAGACAATCTCTTCCACACATTTCTTGTCCAGCTGTCTTCCATCATGCTGGTGTATCCATCAGGAATATGTATATAAAATAGTTTTGCCACCTATCTGGCATTTTTCCAGACTACCTAGAAATCAGACTGGAAAGCAGTGTACAAACTCCTGTATTCTGTTTATCTGCATAAACAGAATGCCAGAGTTTGTAAGAAAGCAGCCACGGCATAACTTTCAATTGAAACGTATTGCTAACATGATGCGTTTAAAACTAGAACTTGTTAAAACAAGGGAGAAAAGGTAAAGGAAGGCGTTTTACCTTGAGATGACATAAGCATTAATGTCATAAAATGAGTGGGAGAGTGTGTGGGGTGGTCAGGGAAATGGGTTGAGAGAGGCAGGGTTGTAGGAAGTGGAAGGGGGTGTGGCTTTGGTCCAGTTTTCACCACATAGCAAGGTGGCAACCCTAATATAAAAGATTCCTTCACTCCACTGTCCTATTTAGGAGGGATGCTCTACTATTGTAAATGAGGTAAATGGTGTTAATCACATTCTATAATTAGCCAGGTAGGAGGCAGATGTATAAAGTTTGCCACTTAAGCATGACTAAACCCTATTTCAATATAGATCATGTGTCTCCTTGCATATGCAGTATCTAAGAGAAGAATACTGAGAGATTCCCTTAATAGATTTCACTTATTGATGTAACATTTGCTTACTGGGCAATGTACTGATACATAAAGGATCTGTCACAAGCATAGCTGGGGTACAATGCACAGTTAGTAAAACAGTGTACAGTGAGTGTAAAACACATCATGTATAATGATTGTAAATGAACATATAAAATTCAAGTTTGTTGACTCATACAATATAGAAGTGGGATCATGAACAATTGCTTCACTGTTTCAGTACTTTGAGGTATAGATTCTGATCCTTAGTTTAGACTTCAAAGATTTTGCTTCCTTTGAATCTAGGGACAAATACCCTATCCCCCAACCAAGCATCTAGCTCTTTCATAAAGAATAGCAAGGAATTCAAGTTTCTTAAATGCAGTGCTAGGGAATTCCACCATTTACCAGTTCTGATATGAAAAGTCTTAGAAAGGAAGTTAGAATTTGGTCATGAAACCATTACCAATTTGTTTGTATTTCTAGAATTAAAATACAGAGAGGAAAATGAAATCCCTATTGTAGATCCATTAATAGGTAACCATTTGAAATGTCAGGATCCACTAGAACGAGTCCTGAAATATGGAAACTGAATGACTGAAAGATTGGACTTACATATATTAAGTCAGAGATGTCATTTCATGGAATAGTCCATTTTCTTCCAGGTATGGTGATCTTGGGGTTGGTATATATAAGTTCGAGGGGTGTGGGTGGCTCACCCCCACATGGGAGATGCATGGGGGACTTGCCCCCCCCCTGAAAAAAGAAATTTTAAGCAGAAGAGCAATTTTTGAAATTCGCTCTTCTCCCGTGTTTTCAGACTTTTTTTTTGGCTTGGCTACAGTCAGCATTTCGAGTGCTGACTTTTCATTAGGAAGCCCCATTAATATCATTGTGGTTACTTTAATAAATCAAAATTAAATCCCCTCTTGCAAGTCTTTAATTGATTGTAAGCAGAGAAAGATTCTTCACACGGTAAATCTGCCTTGGGAAAAACCACTGGATTCTTTTCAATCTGTTTATAGCTTTTTTATTATAAATACAAACAACCACTCCATATTCTGGGATAGGTCTTATAATAGATTTGTAGATCAGAAGCAACACTGCAGCTTCCCTGCTGTTGATGGTCCTTAGTAACATGTCTTAATGGCACAATTTATGTGTGGATAAAATAAAATCTCTTATCTATCACCATTTCCAGATCTCTCAAAATCTCTAGCCCCTTTAGAATATGATCACCAATTATATAAGGGTAACACTTACTTCGTTTACTAAACCGTATTCTTGTTTTTTTTTTTTTTTTTTTGCATTAAATTCTATATTGTTAAATTTAGCTCTCTGTACAAGTTGACCTAACATACTCTGTAGTTTTAATTGATTGTTTACTGAGTTTATTATATCTCCTATTTTATGCCATCTGCAAACTTACAGGTAGCGAAGTCCTTTACTAGTAGACAGATATAAAAATAATAAAAAGTGTGGGTTCAAGTATAGAGCCTTGGGGACTCCTGACAATGATCAAAATAATGATTGCCTATGTTAATTTTTCTACTCCTTTTCTACTACTCCTTTTCTACTCCTTTTCTCAAGCCAATTAGCTGTCTGCCTCCCTAGAAATCTGCTCACCTTGTAAAAGGCTCAGAATTCCACTATCAGGGATGGTGTCAAATGCTTTTTGCCAAATCAAGGTAAACTACATCCTTTGCCAAACTCTGATCTTCAGCTTCCCAAACATATTGGTAGAAATCCAATAAGTTTGTGAGACATGATCTGCTTCCTGTAAAGCCATGTTGAGAAATGTCTTTGCATATTGTTACTTTATAACCTAAAAACTCTATGACTATTCTTTCAAAGCACTTATCCAAAATAAAAGTAAGGCTTACAGGTGTATAGTTGTCCAAGAAATTAGCCTCCCCTTGGGAAAAGGCACAGTTGCCTCCCTCCAAAATTCAGGGACATAACAGCAATTTAAGATTTCCTGAAATAGAAATAGTGAGCATCCATACTATTTACCAAAATGTATCCATTCAATCCATCTGATCCTGCTGAAGTTATAATTTTTATTACCCATAATACTTTTTTAAAGTTGCTAAGGTAATTCCAGGATATATAACATTGTCTTCAAACTCAGCTACATCACTGCAGGTACTGGGTAATGGTCGATTGCTAGCAAATTTGTCTGTAAACAATTTAAGTGAGGCACTAGTCTCTTTTACTAACCATTTTTCCAACAATATTTAAACCTCAGTTGTTTTCTTTATACTGTCTTATGTGCTTGAAAATGCCTTTTTATCATATGTGGTATGCATTGTAAGATCTTTCTTATACCTAAAGTGCTTTTCCCTTAGAAATTTTCTAAATTCCATTTTGCTCTTAAGATATTTATTTAAATTATACTCATTTGGATGGAACTCATGTTTTCTTCATAATTTGTTTTTCCTGTTTCTCAGTTTCTCTAACTGACTTCTGCACCATATCAAACCTATTTTCCTTTCCTTTACGTGTAGATTTGGTTTGTACCTATATACATTTTTATTTCTGACATTATAAAAAACTTTCCGGTAGTCTGAAATATCTAGTTGCCTTATACTATCTTCTCATTTCAATTCTCTCAGATTATTTACAGAAAGATAGGCAGCTCTATAATAAGATTTATATTCTCTGTCTGTCGTGACTTCTTATTCTGCATGCAAATACTTATTGTTTAATTTACAGAGAAAAGGTCGGTTTCACTTTTGAGAGTTTGTTCAGAATGGTTATTGATAAACTATTGTATACAGATGAGTTTTTGCTTGGAATTGGTGCCACAGAGCATTGTTTCTGTTTTATCTGTGTTAAACAGCAGATCATTTTTGTGTTTCCAGTTTGATAGTTAATTACGTTTATTTTCAGTTTATGTCACCTGGGCTTAGCCTGCAATCAGTAATATGTGATCAGTGCTCCACTGATCTGTAAAGGGCGATTGAGGATCTGTAAAACACTATGTCATGAGTAGTGTAAAGGATTATTTTGATGTCTGCTGGGGCTACAGTAAAGGCATTAAATAATAGTAAATACAGCACAAGAGCTACAACTGAACGTTTTGGTATTCCCTGGTGCAGTCATGCTGTTGATATGAGGGAGAAGACTATTTTGATAGGGCAGGATGTATTACTTAAGAAGTTAGACTTTATCTTCTAAGGGAAGCTGGTCAAAAGCTACTTTGAACAATACAATAATGTCAAATGTTTTGTCTAAGAAGACAAAGTTTAATCATTGCATCATATTAGATAAAATCTTGTATATACTTGTACATGTTGAAATGTAGTAATTTTGGTGCCACCTAAATTATTTTGCTTAATTTTTGAAAATAAATGTATATATAATGTTTTGCAAATTTGTATGTTTTCCATGAGACACCCATTTACTGTTATGCAGAATGTAAAATAATTTACCATTTCTGGGCATGCAAAACTGTTGCCAATTTACTTTGGCATGTTGTTGCTGTAAACAGTGGCTCTTGGTTTATCTGAGTAGAAACAGAACTCCAGCTGTCAGTGGTTTTAGTCAGTCAGTGTGAGGCACAGAGGTTCTAACATCTGAAATGAGACTGAGATTCACTTAAAATGAGATACGTTGGAATATTAATTGCTGAGCTTGGTCTGGATCTTAAAAATCATATCCACATATCCACACTGCTAAAGTCTCCTTTCTCTTTTAAGTGATGCTTTTGATTCATCAACTGTTATATTCTACTAACTGTTTAATAGACTGTTGAAATTGCATGTTTATAATATCCATTTGTTCAGATTTGAAACAGCTTTAGAACTCTTTTTTTTCAAACTAAATAAACTTTTTTATTGATTTATTTCAGATTAAAGTATTGTGTGTGCAGTGTGCTTGTGGATCCCAAGATGCACTGGTGTTTCTGCCTTATGTCCACTGATTTCTTAGATAGAATCTGACTTTCCCATACCCCATAAGTTAAAAGAGAAGCTGCAAAATGAAGGAAAGATAGAAAGCAGCAAAGGTAAATCAATATCTTACTTTTATTTTAATAACAATTGTTAACATCTAAGACTCTTGAAACATATGTATTAAACCAGTACAATTTTAGAAATAAAGCGAATGCTTCTGCAAATAATACAGTAAAAAGATGATCAGAAATATAGAAAAAATATAGAAAAAAATGGAAAGTTGAAAATTTTCTCCAAACTTGATCTTGTTATGTGGAATTTAGTCCCTTCTGACACCATACATTATCCAACAATTTGATTTATTTTTATCTGTTGATTTATCATTTGTTAACCTGGCAGATGGGCAAGTCAGTTGACCTTTTTCAGCCACAACCAAGGACACAAGGTATAATACAGTGCAATTATGATATCAGGTCTAATTCAAAGGCAAGAAAGTAACAGAAATAAAATAGATAACTAATATAAAACAGCTATATACAAAGTTAGCAATATGTACAGTGGGTTTGAGGTTTGTGTGATTTACAACAATTAAGATGTAATGGGTAGGCATTACAAAGACTGAAGTTAGGGATGTGTATCGAAGCAGTGCCATTTCATTAACTCAAAATTGTGTGCTTTTAATGAGCATTGCAAATAAGAACTAGTCAGAGAACCTTTATATCTCAAGGGACAGAATTTCAGTGATAGCAGCAAATTTATGAAAATATATTTAAGAGCATATTATGGCAAATGGATGTATAACCAGAGTAGCAGATTTATTTCCAATATTGCATGGAGGGCAGTGGTTTGTACTTATAGAGAAATACTTATAAAAGTAGAGGGAGGAGTTTAAATCAAGGAGCCTGTAGATAATAATGACCAGCAGCAGGAAGGTTCTAAGATTAGCATTAAAAGCATTCATGGCTAGTTATAAGTTACAGTGGTTGTTCTGTTATGAGGCAGATTAGTAAACTGAAAAATGTTGTTTACTGGTTTTTGTTTTTTTTTTGTTTTTGTTTTTTTTTAGTTTTCAACTTTTTGAGCTGCTTAAGACAAAGAAGAGGGAGGCAGAACTTAAGTTTAGAATATTTTTGTCTGTACAGTACTTTGAGAGTGAGACCAGGTGTTAGCCTGCGTGATAATATGATAATTTTCATGGAGGCGATAAGTTCAGTATGACGTAAAATGAAGGGGTTGGATAAAGTAATATACTTGGGTATTTGCACGGATTTACTTGTTCAGTTGTGTTTTTTTTTTTTTTTTTTTTTTTTTTGGAGCTTGATAATGAATAGTAGGGGCAGGTCCACAGATATTAGGGACTTCCAAATAAAACTGATTTGTACCATAAGCTGAAAGGAGATAAATTGATAAAGTGATAAATATTATCAAAGTCTTCTGTATAAAGCTTTGTAGTGATATCATGCCATTAGCTACTCTAGAAAATTATTGATGTAAGTAATGTGATAATATTGCAATGATTTTGTGGGAGAGACCTTATAAACAGATAGGCACAGAGAAAAGATCAGTTGCAAGTATAGAGCCTTATAGGATACCAAATGTACATTCACAGGAGCCAGAGCACTTATAATATTCTCAGTTGGGACAAAATCACTCTGGGGTCTTCTTCTGACATTTTTGATTGACATTATGGTCCTTTTCATTTTCTAAATACATTTGTAATTGCTGTGCCTTGAATTCTACAGGTTGAGGAAGATCAGCATTTTCCTGTGCCCTGAAGAGGTGCTAATACATTCACGTCACTGATGTCATCCTGATCAAGAGGTTGGAACCTGCTGCTGGTGGAGATTTAAAGGAGCACCAGGCAAACATGAAATACATTAATGATCAGTGCCCTAATTTGTGGTCACTAGTATGCTGTCTCAGGAATTTGCTTTTAAAGGTCTCTGGGACTTCTCTTTCTCCCAACACATAGTGATCTTAGAGTTGGTATATAGAAACAGCAGAGGTGTGGGGAGCATATCATCCCAATGTTAGGGGATGCAGAGCAGCTGCAAAATGTCATTTTATGACTAGTAGGACTTCTGAGAGTCTTTCCTTATTGAGAAAGTGATTTTGTGTCAACTGCGAATATTATGGTAAGACGTCTCTCTGTATATTTGCCATAGTCTGTCTTCAATGTCTTCCAGCTTGTCAGTAATGAACAGTAACTTCCTCTGTTGTAAAAAGGTGGTGTGACCTGAAATTTCTATTTTGTGATTGAAGCTGCCAGCACTGATTAGTCAATCACAGAGTCAAATTAAAGCTGTGAAGAGTTCTCTTGCAGTTATTTTCCCTGGTAGCTGCTTGGGGTCTGATGCATCAGTCCCTAAACTGTCTGCACATGTGAACTATTCACATGTGTAATCTCCTCACCTCCCTCTCTGTGGCATACATGAATAAAGCCCTAACTATGACCCAGACATCCTGAACTTGAAAGCAGCTCAGGCACTGAAAGATGGAATTGTGAGGGAGGATGGGAAAGAGTGGCAGGACTCAGCTCAACCATCCTGATAGGAGCGAGTGGTAGTAATGGTCATGTCAATTTCCAGCAAACCAGTAGATGTTTGCTTGCACCAAAGAAGGCTTGACCAGTGAAGATAACTATTATCCTACCAAACCAGTGATGGTTGCCACTAAGTGTGTGTATGCATGTGTGTGTGTGTGTGTGTGTGTGTGTGTGTGTGTGTGTGTGTGTGTGTGTGTGTGTGTGTGTGTGAGAGAGAGATGCAGGTGCTCACATTGCATACATCATCCAATCAGCAAAGGACTGATAATCAGCTGCACGCTTCTTTGATAGGAAGTGATGGATTATCAACCACCTTACCTGGATACTGGACCATGGAAACTACACAGTGTCTTTAGGACAATCAGATATCTTATTCTTGGTGTCTATAATGAAACATTGTGCCTCCCTTATTTAAGATGCAAATAATTATAAATGTAATATCTAAAGCACAAATAAACAAAACTTTAAAATGCTGCCCATAAAACTATTAAACAATCATTTTCGCAAGGGGGGAATCTGTGTCCCCTGCACCCACACCCCCAGACTCTCTCCATATATGATGCTTCCCAGTTCACACTAATTCAGGCAAAATGGAATATGTTCAAAAAAGAAAAAAAAACACATTTTTCTTCTTCCCTAAGTTGTGCAAACTCAGAAATGGAACACTGCACCTGTGACACCCTGACAATGTAAAACAACAGGATAACACTGTGATGTTATTTTAATTTATGAGTGCACATCACTTGATCAACAGTAGTGTTACCAGATCTTGGTCTTCTATTTTAAACTGAAAATTACTGGAAACTTTAGCTGAGCACAATTTATTCTCCTCAGCAAAGGCCTCCTTTATATTGTTTTAGAGGAAAAGTCGTGAAACAATCAGATTGTGAGATTACACATGATGCTTATTTTTCCTTCCTTAGCAACCCTTAGTAGAACATAATGGGCCTCAGATACATTTCTAACTGGGGCAGTAGGTGCTAGGATCTGTGTGCTCCTTCACTGACAATCTGGTTGTCAAGTAGTTAAGAGTTGTAAGTAGATTCTTCTGGGGACATACAATATTATCGGATCATTTGACATTTTCTTCTAAACTTAACAGTTGAAGATTATTTTGCCACAATCCATTTTCAGTGTATTCCAATTTGTCAACAATAAGCAGAAATTGTATCTGTTCTGAGCAAATGGCAACCCAGCATTCTTGGACTTGGCAGGTTAGCAGGTTCACAGTAGTTTCCATAAATGTTGTTTTGGCTGTCCATGTATCAAACACTAGTTGATGAGAAACATTTTGAAGCTTTAATTCTGCTGTATCCTTCAGTAATTTTGACACAACTACTTTGAAATTATCCAGTTTGTCATCCAAGACTGTCAGCCCTCATGTAATCCTTGTGACTGTCCTCCATGATTCACAACTGTCCAGATTTTCTCAGAAGATTCATATTTTTGCCTCATATTTTTGGTCTGTTCATCATAAAAGTTGCATTTTTCTGGCAAATCATTGAGGATTAATGTCACTAAATAATATTAAATAATGACAGATATTTGATTTCTGACTCCATATCCTTCAGATAATATATAATAATGCAAAACCTGTTATTCTAACAATTTTTTAAGTTTCTAGGAGCAGTATTTAAAATCTGTCCCTATTTTTGGGCCTTTGTGCCCCTGTTAATTTTGGGTTTGTCCATATTTCTTATACTGAAACGTTGAAAGGTATGATTTCTGCTTCTGGATGTGCAGTTATGCTGTCCTAAGTTAATTATTAAATAAAGTCTATGAACACAGGAAGGATGATACTAATGGTACTTTAAGTCAAATAAAGTCTCCATCAGCTTTTAGCTAGCAAGTGTAGCACTGATAAGTGCAGGAATCATTAATAAATGCTTAAAGCTCTGCTAAATGATCGGAGCAGTCAAATCATGTTGGCATTGTAACATGGGTTAGCTTGTTGATTGCTAAGAAACCTGATGTATTATTACAGGTGGCTTGTGTATTTGACAACTTAAAAACTGACGCTAAGGACAAAAACTCTCACAACAACCACAGAAAACTACAAGAGTGCAGGAATTTTTTCTCTAATATTTTTAGTGCTTTTGTTAAACAACACTTCATGGAGACTTCTTCAGAGCAAAACACAATGAATTCACTTGGCTTATAAATATTACCTACAAATGAACTTGTGATAAAAGACAGCTATCAAAAGGGTTAAATCACCTGTTTTGGTTTAAAAATGAAAGGCACTTGTAACATAATATATGCTATGTGGAAAATGATTCCTCCTCTTGATTTTAGTTTTAAAATATTTTTTTATGAAAACTGAATACTTAATATCAGGATATATGTTGACATTTAACATAATTGCCATTCCAATTCACTTTTTCCAGAATTGAATTAAAATCACTTCTGCTTCTGTTGTGTGACTTTGCAAACTAAAACCTTTGTTATTGTACAATTCATCTGTTTTGTGAATGTGTAACTCATGGCCTCTCTGAGTGTGTGAATTACTGAGTTCATGAACACGTCTGAGGATCATCTCAATTGAGTACATTGTGATCATTAGTATTTTACAATTAATTTTGTCATGTCCAATTGTTTACAAGCTAAGCTGCCTAAGATATTTGGTTGCTGTACTAACACAACTTGAAACAGCAACTTTCATTCTTTGTTTCAATATAGACAGCAGATTTCCTTCTGATCCAGCAGATGCAGACCAGAATAAGTCATTAATGAAGTTTTAGGCTCCAACAACAAGCTTTTAAACCACTCTCTAAATGCATTTTCATATTTCATTCTGCTCCAGTATTAAACTTAAATGAAAGACTTTGCCCATCTATAAACATTTTTTTCAATCCACTGCTTCTGCAGAGACAAAATGATTGAATATCTATGCCAAGTGAAGAAATAGTACAAATACACATATTTACCAAATGCATTCACAGACAAGTTTGATGAAGAAGGATGATTATTTTCATTGCCATCAAACACTTAGAAAACATCTGCCATTTTTCTTAACTCTAGATTTTTAGATTTAAAAAAGGCTATACATATTAGGAGCTTTGTAGAAAGAAAATGTAAACCACAGGAAAAGAACAAGAAAAAATGCAAAATAAACTGCTCATTTTGTGCCACAGGCTACCCTAGGGACCACAGAAAAAAATTAAAAACCTACAACCTATCCAGGTAGGGGGCTTCAACCACATCCCCACACTCCCCTAACTAAATATACCAACTCTGAAATCATACAACAGTGTGGAAAAGAGCAAATTCCATATGGTGGCCAACTGTTGGTTTGCCCTGGAAAAAACTTTGATTAAAAGTCCATTCACTGATTTGAGAGTTTAATGAACAGGTGTTTGACGAAGAGGGGGTTGACGATATAAGTTTTGTTTAAATGATATAGACCCAGACCCAGGGGATCCACATATATATATATGTGGATCCCCATTAAAACAGTGAATTACCATAATGTTGACTTGCAGAACACGAGACGAAAACCACAAAAGTTTACATTACCGGACTTCCTATCATCGTAAGTTTTCACTGTGAAAGCAGACAGTTGGCCAAGATAGTGAACTTTGACCTTTTCTTCACTGCAGTGTGATCTCAGAGTTGGTACATTTAGTTAGGGGGGATGCGGGGGGCACAGCCCCCCTCATAGGCGGGTGTAGGGGGGGTGAAGCCCCCCTCTTAGGTGGGTTTTATTTGCTTTGGTTTGTTTTTTATTTCCTGTTGGCCAAGTGTTTACTTATACAGTAAAAACTTATGATGATGTGAACATTCAGTAATGTAAAGTTTCGTGCTTTTCTCATCGCTGTTCTGCAATTCAGCATTATGGTAAATCATTGTTTTAAAGTAGATCCATCAAAAAAAATACATTTTTTGATACTCTAATGAAATGCTTTCAGGAAGTTTTAGCAATTATTAATGTGTAATTTTTACTTTTAACTTTTAGTTTAGTTTAGTTTAGTTTAGTTTAACATATCTCAGATTCATAGAGCTTGAAGTAGGGCAGCACTGTGTCGAATATCACACAGGTATATGGGGGAAGAGGTATTTAGCAAGTAAACATGTAATTGTATTTTACAACACAGCTACCCTAGTAAACCACCCACATGCTTCTAAACAGGTATATAAATGGAATGGTACATTTCTACACTTTATTCTCATTTTTTCAACTTCTATTTGGATCACTTGTTTGTGTGTTTTTAATAAGGAAGATTGGACTTGAACCAGCTTGTCCTTTCCTACTTTCATTAGTCGATTTATACTTTAGAAAGTTTTAAAGTAAGTATTTCTACCATCTATTATTAGCTTGGCTATTCACAGTATGCTTTTTATTATGTGCCTGAACTCTAGAGAATCTTAAATCTTCCACACAGAGAAGATTCTTCATTATTTGTTTTCGGACCACATATATTGATATACTGGGTTTGTGAGACTTCAAGGGATGCCGAGATGATTGTTTTGAGTTTGATATTTCAAGACATGGTGGCACAGGGGTATGTATACCTGCAAACCTGTGTGCATATTTAGACATTGCAGCCCCCCCCATGCAGAGAAAATTAAATGCTGTTATTTTATGTAACTGTTATTAAACATCTTTTTCAAAATTAAATAGCATCTGTGAAGTCCTTTTTTCAACTGTAGAATATCTGCTGCTGACCAATGCATTATTTACGCATCTTACTAGTGATAAAAGTTATTTTGTGTACACAGATGCAAGTTTCAAATGCCTTATTATTTACAATGATAATAAAGAAAATCATGCTGCCACTTCTGTGACATTTTTACAAGTTCACAGATTATTGCAACCGGAGCAATCACTGAATCCCCAAAGACAAGAACACATTTCAGGAAGGTTTAACACAGACAAGCACTTGGTGCCAAAGCCATGGTTTAAAAACTCAACACCAAGAAATGCATTGTAGCACCTTTTGGGAAGCCGGCCACCCAGAGTAACTATATCATCAATAAAACACCCCCTAAATGTTGACTCACTAGTCAGGGATCTGGGAACTCATGTAGATAGTAATCTAGCCTTCAACCAGCATATGTTCAAGGTAGTAAGAAAATCCTTCTATGTTGTTCAGCTTATAAGCAAGGGCCTGGCATCTAGGTCCAGAGAGGTTATACCATTGTATTCAGCCCTCATCAGAAAAATGATGGAGTATAATGCCCCGTTCAGTGTGTACCTGACCAGACATCTGCAGCAACTGGAATGTTTCTTACAAAAATAATACTGGGAATAAACACAATGTCCTGTGCTGATCACCTTAAAGCCCTGTCTCTTTATTCAATATTATACAGACTTCTGAAAGGTGATTTTTGCCTGACATACAAGGCATTACTGGACCTTTTGTATATCCACAAAACAAATAGCATCAGAACTGCTAGATTAAAAGATCTACATTTTGCTTGTGACATAAATAGGACATGTTTGAGAGATAGATATGTTTCTCAGAGAATTCTCATTTTTTGTAACAGGCTCCCCATGCACATGAAACAAAGTCCCTTCCTATCCCTATTTAAGTGCAACTTGGACCAATGGATGTAATTGGAAATTTATCCCTAGTCTGGTTCCTATGTCTCTGATTGACAGAGGCAGTCCGTAAATAACTCGATAAATAAATCAAATGTGTGTGTCACATTTGGGTAGCATGGCTAGGCTTATAAGGGTCCTAGTGGTTGTTAGCCAACTATACACCTATGAACCTATGAAGCTATGATGAAAATTGTATTAGATAAAGTGAGTGTTAACCATAACTATACATCTGTATATAGAGATATAATAATAATATGTGTATCTATACATCTATATTCATATATCTATATCTATCTCTGTCTCTGTCTCTTTCTCTCTCTCTCTCTCTCTCTCTATATATATATATATATATATATATACATACACAAAGAGAGAGAGTGAGCGAGATCCTTATCAGTTGATCGAGTTTTCAGAAACTCAAAATTCATATCAGCGAGATGATTGATCAAATTTCTGAAAACTCGAAGCTTTTGAATGGAGATCACTGTACAGTGAGGATCAGGAAATTTACCATTTTCCTCAATGTAGTGCAATCTTGAAGTTGGTATATATAATTTGCAGGGACTGTGAGGGGTGCAGTGGAGCTTGCAGTAGTGCTTGCTGCCCTGCAAAAATGTAAAAAAGATAAATTTTTGTATTTTTTTAATTTTCGAGTTTTCAGAAATTTGATCATATCATCTCTCATTCTGAAAACTCGATGAACTGACATAGAGCCATATATATATATATATATATATATATATATGGATTCATATCACTTCACTGAAAGACCATTTCACTGAAACCCATTTCACTGAGACCAACTCACCTAAAGTTCATTTCGCCTAAAACTAATTTCACTGACAAGTAGTACGCTAAGGCAAGTCAAAGGTATATGTCCTTTTCCCCACTATAGTGTGATCCTGGTGTTAGTATATATAGTTAGGGGAGTGTGGAGGCGTAGCCCCCCACTTAATTTGGTTTTCTCTTGTCTGATTTTGTTTTATATTATTTGGTAAAACCGAAATAGGTAGGGGGCTATGGCCATCACACCCCCCAATGCAGGAGGCTGTGCCCCCCACACCCCCCAAATATATATACTAACACCAGGATCGCACTACAGTGGAGAAAAGGACATATACCTTTGACTTGCCTTAGAGTACTACTTGTCAGTGAAATGAGTTTTAGGTAAAGTGAGTCTTATGTGAAATGAACTTTAGGTGATTTGGTCTCAGTGAAATGAGTGTCAGTGAAATGGTCTTTCAATGAAGTGATACGAATCCATATATATATATATATCTATATATATATATATATATGTGTGTGTGTGTGTGTGTGTGTGTGTATGTGTGTGTGTGTGTGTTGTGTGTATATATCAAATATGACTTTGTCAGTGCTAAATTATAGCACTGGACATTGCCATGTTTGTGGTGAAACCTTGGTCTTATTTTCTTCTGCCTAGACAATAATTTGGTGGAAATATAATTTAGGGTGTGTCACCAGCAGTGTGAAAATTGGCTCTAGATGATTGTCACTGTTAATCTGACATCCCAACCCCATATTGGCTCTAGATGGTTGTCACTGTTAATGTGACATCCCAACCCCTTGAGGAAAAATTGGAAAAAAGGGTTATGGATAGATGGATGGATTGATATATGTTTGTGTAACATTGTATGTATGAGCAACTTGGAAAAGTATGTGAGCAGGTCTGTGATTGACTGTGAGTGAATGGCTATTGTGAGAGCATGTGTGTGTGTGTGTGTGTGTGTGTGTGTGTGTGTGTGTGTGTGTGTGTGTGTGTGTGCGCATGTGTGAGTGTGTGTGTGTGTGTGTGTGTGTGTGTGTGTGTGTGTGTGTGTGTGTGTGTGTGTGTTTATGTCTGTGTCTTTGGATAGGGTGATGCCAGTGCTTTGTGTGTTGTCATGTTAGTAACTGCACTATATAGTAGCCTGGGTGATAGGTGCTCCATTTACATAGTTATGCCCATTCCCAGGTAATCAGATTTTGCCTTTTAGAGAATGCAGATGATGATAAATCCCCAAATGGTGTGGCAGTATGGCTCAGCACATCAGTGCAGGGCAAGTTGTGCTGCAATACTATTTACTATGACTGCTGGCCTATATATGCTTACAGCTGATATAGAAATGTTTGCAAAGCTATAAATAACCACAGTTTTATATCAGAAGTTAAATTAAGCTTGGTAGCCTTAGGATTTCCTTTTTTTTATTTGGTTTATTTATTTTATTAACTTGAAGGTGCTTACCATAGTAGGGCACTGATCAAAAGTGACCAGTTACAGGCAAAGCTTGGGTTATGTGCTTATTACCAAGGCAGCATACATACATACATAAGGAGGTTGTTATATGTGAAACACTAAAACAAGCAAAGAATATTAGAAAACAGTATAATGCAAAATTATGTATAATGAAAGAACAGCAATAGGGCAATTGGCAGATAAAAGGTACTTGAGATGGATTTAAGGAGGAAGGTGAGAAGGGGAGAGGAGATGGTTAGAGAAGGCTTGATTATTTAGAGAAGGATAATTCTCATCGGACCTTGTGTGTAATATAGTAAGCACCTGTTTGCATGGAGAGGGTTAAACTCTACGGAGTAATGATTTAGCAATTTGTTGTTGTTTAATCAAGTAGGTGGAAACAATATACATTGTGTGAATAATTAGGAATGTAGAAGAAGGCATGGTGTTATATTAGATGCCCTATATCCATGCAATTGCTTTCTTACTGTTGCTACTTGATAATACTTAAACTGAAATCTAAACACTGAGTAGTCATTGAATTCATCGAGGTTATGGGTAAGTGACTGCCACAGTTTGGTGCAAAGGACTGAAAAGCCATGACTAATATATTGTAACTTGAAAGAAGAGGCTTGAAGAGTGGACCATGACTGGTGTGACTGCTGAAGTTACAGGATGGAGTAGCTGCTAGTAGTTTTGAGGTGAGAGGAAGGCAAGGTCATGCTGGAGTAATCTGAAAAGTAGGCAACCAAAAAGATTGGCTTGAGCTGGAAGCCTCTTAGCCTTGAATAGTGTGTGGCAGTGATGTTTGTTCTGGGGTGAGTTTGAAATGAAGTAGCCAATTTTATTAGTGAGGATTTGTAGTTGAGTTGTTGACAGAGTCTGTGCTCAAGTTGTGCAGGACGGATACCCTTGCCTATAGAAAGGAGGAAACGTTATTCACCCTGAAAAAGAGTTAGTCAATCTTGGATCTTAGCTTGTTAGTGTGCTCTTGGACTTTGAGAGATTGATCAAGCCATGTAACCAGATATTTAAAGGAAGTGATGGATTCAGTGGAGTTGTTATTACTGTTTATTAGGTGATAAGATTGGCAAGATTTGACTAGGCTTTTGGGGTCCCAAACAGCATGATTTTTTTTAATAGTTAAGCAAAAGTTGTTTTGAGATGAAACAGTTGTGTAATTGGAGTAGGTCTTTCTATTATTATTATTATTATTATTATTATTATTATTATTATTATTATTATTATTATTATTTTATTGTTAGCCAGGTAAATATCAGCAGCAGCTTGTTAACACATAAAAGTAAGGAAAATATTTTATGACTGTTAAATACAGTTCAACAAGGACAAAAACCTGGTTGAACCTCAACAGTCTATTGCAGTCCACTCATGTTTAAACTTCAGAAGTAAAATATGAATCTGCCAGCTGCAAAACCTGTAAAAGGAAATAAGGCTGGGGAGTTTATTTCACTCAGTATTACAAAATTAATTCTAAGACAATGTGATTTGGGGGGTAACCAAAGCAAGTGCACAAAAAGTCACACACACCTTGCACTTTGGTTTCCTCCAATGTAAATATACTTGCAATAGCACTGTGCCTGAGTGAAATCTGTCATTCACCCTGAGGTACAGCAGTGGACGAATAAATGCATTTAGTTTGGAGAAAGGGGTCCAGGGGAGAGTATGTGTATGCATGTTGTTTTTTGGGGAGGAGACTGGGCAGTTTCTTCCTCATACTAGATATAGATTGCCAATTCACTGTAAAGTACATATACATTATTAGAGGACTAGGAATCTGGTTTGGAATTTGTGCAGATTAAAAAAAATACAAATATTTGTAAAGGACACAGAGTAAATATACTTATATAGATATGTGGTCAACTGTACAGGTATAAAAAAAACTGTATTTAACAGTTATCTCTTAATAAGTATAGTAAGTAGTAATTAGTTAGTATCCATTATGGGAATGAGTAATTTTCATTCTGTGCATACACTTAATGAGATCCTTTCAGGAAGGTTGCACATGCTGGAAATCCCACTTCTTCAAGAGCTTCCAAACCAGAGTTTGGCTTTATTGGCTGAAATGTACCCATAAAGACTTAAAAAAAGTAAAAATCATGGAAGCCAGTTAGCTGAAACACTGCCATGTCCTTAAGGAGTCATTTGCATATATCCCATGGGCCTCCACTTTAAGACTTTTAGGGTATTACATAGTGAATAGTCTAAACTGGCTGGGTCTTTCTTACAGTTTTTACTTCTATACAAGCACAGATAATATGGGAGCACTAGAGCTTGCCCTGTTGCCTTTAATCATAGCCTCACTCACTGTTGCCAGAAAGTCAGACGTGTTTGCTGTTGTCATTTTACATATGTTGATAGTAGGTTGCCACAAATTTCCTTTTTTATGGCATGGACAAGAGGGCGATGGTGAGTTTTATTTTGTTGTATGCATTCTTTTCTTCATGTTTGTGTGACTTTAGAGTTATATAATAGAGATCAGAGTATGGCGCTTGCCTGTCTATCAGGGGATTCAGGGGGCTTGATGCCCTTACAAAAAACAGTTGTTTTGACTTATACTGGTTTCTTTTTTGAATGCATTTTTCCTTTTCTCTGTGTGTCGTGTGATGCTGTGGTAATAATATAAACCATCTTGGTTAAGTTAGATGTGAGTAATCATATACAATTAATCACAGTAATCTTGAAAATGCACCTTGCTTTGCAGACAGCTACTGAAATGGTGGTATGTTAACACCCGGAGCTATATGAAAGGATGCTAAGCATCTGCTAGTTTACTCTGTAAGAAATAACTGAAAAGGGGAGACTAGAAATTTTAATGTCTTCCAAGGAACCCCAAACAGGCCTTTAAAAAGGAACACCTTTTTAAAGTCATAAAGTCCATGGGACATAGTATAAGGTCATAGGTAGAGTGACAGTAATGTGACAAAATACTGCCGAACAGAGACATTTTGTGGACGCACAAACAGCTTTCCTAAGGAGGCAGTTGTTTCACAAATGGTTATTTCACATAGCAGACATAAAGCTCTTTTTTCTCCCTTTGCCCCATGCATGCATGCTGACCATCAAGCCCATCTCTCAAAAAACATCTTGGCACCTGTTCATCACACGAAAGGGATGCCATTATCTAGGTAACCATCAAGAAAATTGTACTGTTACGACCCTAACCCCTTCCCTTAGTGACTGACAGGATCCCTGCTATCATTCCTAGTGCATATATCATCCTGCATGTGCATGTAACAGAAGATAAGTCTTCAAGGAGACTTGGGAGAATCATGCACACATCCTTGGCCAATTGTATTGCATGCTGTGCATCTCCTTCTCTGTCTCTCGTTTTTCATTAGTTACCAGCATTACATCAGACTATACTACCTCCCTGCCTCCAGAGCAGATGAGCCAGATTTAGACATTAAATTCTACTTTGCCTTGCCAGCTCCACCAATGACAGGCTTGCTAACATAAGGGATTTCATTTGAGGACCTCGCAGGCAAGTGATTAGTTAGCTAGAATCAGCAGTTTATCCAGCAATGAAGAGAAAGGGAACATCATGTAGCCAAGAAGGCTTCTACCAGCAAGAATCGGTGCTTTGTAACAGTTCATTAATCTACCTTAATTCATTTCCTGGCTTCTTGCCAGTGCATGTTACAAGGAAATTTAATCTTACATTCAGTGCAGTGATCTCACCCAACTCAAGCAGTCATCTCATCTGCCACACAGGCATCCATACAATGGTCTCATCTGCCACACAGGCATCCATACAATGGTCTCATCTGCTACACAGGCATCCATACAATGGTCTCATCTGCTACACAGGCATCCATACAATGGTCTCATCTGCCACACAGGCATCCATACAATGATCTCATCTGCTACACAGGCATCCATACAATGGTCTCATCTGCTACACAGGCATCCATGCAGTGGTCTCATGTGACATACAACAGCCGTAAAGTGGACTCATTTGCCTTACACACATCCATGCAATGAACTCTTTCTGCCCCATAAACAATGTGCATACTTGATGCCATGAAGCTATTTGTTTAGCGAGAACTTTTCTGCCCATATATCCTTTGCTGACAGAAGTTATTACAACCTGTGAGAATTTTGCTCTACACATTAAACAGACAAAAACAGCAGCTAGCCAGACATTGCAATTTATTGTCATTTCTTTCTCTGCAGTTATTAATCCAAGGCAACATCTTCTCATATTCTTCTCACAGCTGTTCTCATCTTTTTTCCCAGCTGTCCCAAAATGCTTTACCAGTGCAGCTTCAAATAGGTCATATATGTAAGAGCTATTCCAGTGCACGTAGTAAGACACACCAGCTAATAAAAGCAGCATAAGTAAACAGCTGAGGTACAAGACTGAAAGCAAAATAATCCTGATGGGAGAGAGAGAGTGCCTTTTTGTGGAAAAATAGCTACAATTTTAGACTGTAACTATATAAATGCTTCCTAATAGATTTAATATATGAATGAGTATACAGCCAGACATGTAAAGGTAGCATGATTAAGTGTGTCAAAACTGACAACATGATGCCACATCCTTTTCACGTGCTCGCCGTCACTTCTTTAATACAGTGCCACGTGTTTAAAGAAGTTGATACCAGAGGTTGGCAAGTTTATTTAAAGTTGCTCCTTAACATTAACACCACATGCACTAGCAACAAATATTACATTTTAAATGTCATGCTAAGGACAAGTACGAGAAGCTTGCAAGCTTAGAATTTTATTTAATACATGCAGCATTATTGCCTCATCAGCTCTGCTTTTGCTTCTTTAACAGTTTTTATATTTAGCACAAGATTCTTGTATTTTTAATGAAATAAAATTAGATTTCTGCCACAGAACACACACTACAGTGATAGGCAGGGCTATATCTGATGTAGGGAATGCTTGTATTATGAAGGGAAGATCAATCTGTGGGACTGACGATGATGCATGCAGATGTATGGTGACATGCTAATTTGATAATTTATGTTGCAGATTGCCAGCTCTAACTACTTCTAACATTAGGGACATGAATTTACAAATATTAAAGGGTACTTTTCACTGTATGAACTGCAATTATTGTAGCTATATTGATCAAATTGTTGCTTTATGCTTCCAGTTACAAAATATAAATCTGAATGTTTTCATTATGGTAAATGTGATAGCACAAATTCAGTTTACCTGGCCACATGCACAGTTTGTACATTGTTTGATGTAGGTAAGATGAATAGGAGGTTACATGACAGGACTGCACAACACTTGTATGATATTAAGAAATTAAATCTTTCAAATGCTTTGGCCAAGCATGCTCTACTTAATGATATTACCAACTGTTTTTTAAGTTTTTAGTGTTACAAGTAATTTCTGCTGGTGTCAGGAGAGGTGATATTGTCAATAGGGCTGAAGTACATTAATATGAATGGATTAGTAAGTTGAATGCTATCAATGTACCTGGCATAAATGAGTATTGCCTCTTTAAACCTGTTTATAAACAAAGGGGTTTACACCATTGGTTAATTAATGTTATTCAACGTAAGTGAATTATTGCCTTTTGTGTATAAGATGTGTGTGGAGCTTTTTAATTCACTTGAGAAAATGTCTTTATGTGACAGTTTATCTTATATTAAATTTTATTATTCATTGTGCACTATTTTTGTTCTTTGTTATTTTATTTTGTGGTTTGAACAGATGGTATTCCTGCAGTACATTTCTACTTTCCTAATCTGATCACTAGGATGAGTCGATGAAAATGGAACATTACCCTTAGTTAGGACTCTTTTCAACCACAATCAAGGCAACAACAGCAATATACATGGACATTTCAGAGCAGTCAGATGAGCCAATATATTTCTGAAAGGTTGGAGGAAACTAGAGTACTCAGAGAAACCCACACAGAGACAGAGAGTACAAGCAAACTGTACAGTCAGAGACCAGAGATCAGGATTGAACCTCTGACCATGGAGATGTAAGCCACTCAAAATTCAACATATTTCTCCTCCTCCTCCCCTTCCTCTCAAATACTGTGTAATATAGTCATATGCACCTTAAATTCTCCTTCAAGCATTGAATCTACTAATTTCAGGGTTAAGCCTTCCAGTGCATTTATCTCCTCACTCTCTCTCTTTTTCACCTAAAAAATCATGACATTTCCCCCATACCAAGTCAACATCCCTGGATTTTAACATTGCAGCCTTTTGTGACTCTTCTACCCACATCTGCTGCCTTCATTGACTTTACTGATTCCTTTAACACTCTGGAATCCCTACATCACACCTGCCATTTCATAACTTTCATCAGGAGTGGTCATGTTACAGTTCAGTAACCTTTCCTCAGGAAGCTGTTTCTGCAGATTTTTTAAACCTTCTCAGTGGCCTTAATCTGAACAGCTTCAGTTATGTTTATTTGTTCAAGCCCAATAAAATGCAATTTCATTGAGATGCTATATAACTCTTTAGTCATCATATATAGTTTTCTTTTTGTATTGATATATATTAGCTCTGTCTTTATGCATTTCAATGAACAATTACAAATAAACGCATGATATAAACTGTGATACAGTACTGAATGGCTATGCATTGTGTTTATAAAGCTAGGCATGTTATTCTTGTCTAGTGTGCACTGACTTTTCCTGTCCCTTCATGAATGTGCAGCGTGGTTTTACGTACCCAGTTTTTAAGCTGTACCGTGTAAGACATCACAAGGTTCATTGTATTTATCTACTTATCAGATTGTTAAAAATAGATAAAATATTAGTTTTGAAGTGCCATGGTCACCCTATTATGCATATGCACTTGTGATTTGAGTCCAGTTTTTATTTGTGCTGCTTTGTGTTGTTTACTTTCTGCTACACTGCTGCTCTATTAATCCAGACATCACCATGATATGTCTTGATTATTACAAAGGCCTACATATGGTGTCCTACTGACATCATGTCTGCATATAGGTTGAACATCAGTGTTTTCTTTGGCAACATCCCCTCTTTTTAGCATGGAGCTGCCTATTTGTCAACTCATTTATCCTTCAAGGACTAGTTTCATCTACCCATGGGATTATGGCTTTTCTTGTTCATTTGTCAATGCTGGTGTTTAGCTGAGGTGAATACCTTCCCTGATTGCCTGACATGTTGACCAGCATTGTACCGGGATATCATTATCAACACACATTGCAGCAGTACAGTAGAGTCAGCTATTTTATTTATTTATTTGACATTTGTTAACCGGGATAGTTCGACTGAGCAAAAGCCCTTTTTCAGCGGAGGCCCAGGGAGAAAAGCTCCACAGTAAAAGAAGTTAGTACATCACAATGGTTAGTAAGATACAATAGTAAAATACAATAATACTACATGCAGACATTTCAGCTATAACACGTTATTACACACATCTATTATACAGAGCTTTTGGTATAAACAGAGGACCAAGGAGTAGATTAGAAGCAGCAATGTCAAATAGTGTGCAGGGAAAGTATCATGTTAGTAAAAGTTCATTGGGAAAGGAAACTGCTTTTAGAATTGAAGATTAATGACATATGTATGTTTTGAAGGGAACTAAGGCAGGGGAAATAGGAACAGAGGAGAGTTAGATAAATAATAAGTGGAAGAGAAGATAAAGTTAGTGAGGAGGATAGGCGAGGAGTATAGTGGAGAATAATAAGGGATGAGCTGGGCTAAGAGGAAGCAGATAAGATGATACGTAAAAGAATTTGTAATAAGATAATAAGAAAAGAGTGAGAGTTGGATTACAGAAGAGGGTAAAGTTCAAGTAGGATATTTACAATGACATGTCCAGGTACTATTCAAGTAATCTTTTAGAGCTTTCTTGAATTCGTGACTCTGGGTTATTTTTCATAGGGACATGGGAAGCTTGTTCCATGAGAGGGCTGGTAAATAGCTATAAAGTTTTTGTCCAGAAGATCTTTTGGGTTTGCATATTCCTAGGTGATATTGATCAGAGCTCCTAAGAGTTCTGGGGGGGGGGGTGTAGAGGGAGACTAAAGAGAAGATGTTGGGGCAGGAGGAGGGTTTGTGCATAACGGAATGAATGAAGGTAAGTTGCGAAAGTTGAAGATGGTGAGGGAATTCTAACCAGTTTAATGTCTTAAGAGCAAGACAGTGACGTGACTTTTGTGGATTATTTGATGCAAATCTAGCTACTTTATTGTACGTGATTTCAAGTTTTCTGAGGAGATTAGATTGTAGGTTAGTTAGGATTTGCGAACTATAGAAAAGTTTAGGGAGGAGGCAAGCATGGACAAGTGTCTGTCGTGATTCGTTAGTTAGTAACTTTTTTATTTCTGTACAATAGACCTAATTTTTTATGGGTTTTCTTAATACAGTGAAATACACAAAGGCCAAACTTAAGTTGGTCATCTATAATAGCACCAAGAAGCTCGGTATGGGTCTCAGTCTTAATGATTGCGTTGTTAAGGGATGTAATAGTGAATATGGATTTGTGGTGAGACAGTGATTTAAGGAGGAAAAGTAGATGTTTAGTCTTTTGGGGGGGTTGAGTAAGAATTGGTTGTTTTGGGGGTTGAGTAAGAATTGGTTGTTTAAGAGCCATGTTTCAATAAGGTTAAATGACTCTTGTGTAAAGATATATAGGTCAGAGAGGGTATCAGAGGTGGTGATGACTGTGGAGTCATCCACATGCTATATTAGGGATGATTGTGGACAGGAAGTGTAGAGGTGATTTATGAAAATATAGAAAAGTAAGGGACCAAGTATTGATCTTTGAGGGACTCCCATCTTAATGGGGAGGAAAGGGGAGAGGGGAGGAGAACCATTTAACAGCTTGTTGTCTGTTGGAAAGGTAGCTTTGTAACCAGGAAATAGGAGTTGAAAGACTGAGTTGAGAGAGTTTTGAAAGGAGAATATGGTGAGAGACAATATCAAAAGCTTTGGAGAGATCAAGAAAGAGACAGGAGACCAGCTCATTATTGTCTCTGGTCAGGAAGCAGGAAGATAGGATGTGTGAAGGAAATAAGGACTGTTGTGGTACTATGTTGAGGACAGAAACCATGTTGTGTAGGTGAGAGTAGATTTTCATGGATGAGAGTCAAGGGTTTGTTTAGGTACACATTTCTCAAGGATTTTTGACAGAGGAGACAGTATTGCTATATGCTGGTAGTTAGCTAGGTCAGTAGACTTTCCACCTTTGTGAAGGGGTATAGTATAGAATTGTTTCCATAGTGAGGGAACCGTGGATTCCCTTATTGAGCAGTTTATGAGAATGGAAATGGGGTAAGCAATAGAGTGAGCTGCAGCCATGAGGCAGAGTGGGGCTAGATTGTCTGCTGAATAAGAGCAAGGTTTTAATTTGAGGACAAGATTTTTAATGTAGTTTGTGGGAACTGGTTTTAGTGAGAAGCATTTATTGAGCTTAGAAGGAATGATAGAATTAGAGGGTTCAGTGGAGTTAGAGATTTGAATAGGTTTACTAATTGAGTCAGTGAAGTAAGAGTTAAAGATGTAAGCAGTCTCTTGTGGGGAATTATTAGGGCAGGGGTTATGAGTAGAGGGATTTCCAGGATGTAGGATTTGATTGACACTATTCCAAAATTTTTTTGAGATTCTTATTTTGTGTGGTTTGGGGTTTCTGATAAAAGTGTTTCTTATCTATGTTAAGTTGTTTTTTAATGAGGTTACATATTTCCTTGAATGTTTGGTAGTGAGTGAGCTGTTTAGTCCTTGTCCATAGCTTCTAGGCATTATCTCTTTTTTGTATTAGGGTGTGTATAGCCTGGGTAAGCCAAGGAGAGCATCAAGATTTGATGCTTTTTGTTCAAAGGAGGACAAGGGAGTTGAGAATGTTAAATTGTTGAACAGCTTCATCTAGAGATAGATTAAAAAGGAATGACCAGTTAATGGGTTCCTATTATACAATCGAAGATGCAATCCTTCGAATGCGTCTTGATCTAATTTGAAAGCACGAAATAGCAAAATAGCCAAATGGCATATAAGCAATTTCTTTCCCTGGGAAAGAAATCGCTTGGCCGCCTCTGTTACTTTGCCGTTTTCATCACTGTAGTGCGATCTCGGAGTTGGTATATTTCAGTGGGGGGGGCACAGCCCCCTACATCACAAGGTGTGGTGGATGAACCCCCCCCCCCCACTTTATGTAATGTTTTGATGTTTTTATTTTTTTATTTGTGGAAAAAATATTTTTTTCCCTGGGAAAAAAATCACTGTTCTGAGTGTTTGGGATTGTAAGCTTTCACTTACATGGGGTCGATCAATCAACATTCGCTTTTTTAAGCATTCGCTGATTTAATATAGACCCAAGTTAACAGGCGAAAGAATGTTTTTAAAGGAGTCAGGATGAAAGTTGGATAGATTTCAGCATTCAATAAGTTTATGTGGTATGGGAAGATGAGGAATGAATCTTTGGGCATAGATGGGAGAGTGATCACTAATGGCATCGGGTAGGGATTGAGGGTTGTGATAGAGGTTAGGATTGGAGACTAGAATCCAGTCAATTATAGATGTGGAGTTAATATAGTGGGTGGGAGTTGAGATAAGCTGAGTTAAACCATATAAGTTAATGCAGGAGCTTGGACAGGAGGAATTTAGTGATAGCCAATTGATATTTACATCACCTAGTAGGGTGCTTTCACTGGGTATGTTGTTGGAAAACCAGGAGAGGATTTGTTCTAGTATAGGTATATTATCACCTGGTGGTATGTATATAGGATCATAGGAGGTTACTAGGCTACCTAGGGCCCTTACAAGCCTAGCCAAGAGTTTATCCCCAAAAAAGAAACCTCAGTCAGCACCTGTCACCCCCTGTCAATGAGGGACAAAGGTGGAACCCCTGGGACAAATTTGTGGTTTCCCATCCACTCATCAAGGTTGTATTTGAAGAGGGTCAGCGAGGTACTCTGTTTGACATGTATGGGAAGTCTATTCCAGAGACGGGGCATCCTCTGGGAGACAAACCTGTCTCTCCAGCAGGTTTTGTTGCATGTTAGAGTTAGGCCTTTTGAGCGGATAATGTGTGAGGAGTTAGACTTACAGATATGGAGCATCTCTAGTAGGACAGGATCTGATACTGCCTTGTAGATGAGACACAGATCACCTCTGAGCAGTCTGTATGATACCAAGTAGAGTGATAGTGATTTAAGCCTCTCCACATAGGATAGGTGTTGGAGGCCATGGATTCTCTCTGTGAGGTATTTCTGTGGCCTTTCCAGTTGGTGCAGGTGTCTGGAGAGGTACTTACCAAACAGGGAGTTGTACTCAATTATAAGACTAAAGAGGAAGGAGTACAGAGAGGTAATAACCTCCTCTTTTCTGGATGCAATCCCTTTACTTATGAGATGAACCAAGTACAAGACTTTTCTGACCACTGCCACTACATGATGGTCAAATGTGAGACTATTGTCAACCTGATTACCTAGGTTCTCTCACCACAGGTTGTGTGCTAAGGGGGTTGCTGTTGATGTGGTAATCGGTAGGGGCCATGTTTTTGCCAAATGGTATGATAATATATATTTTTTTGCATTTAACTTAAGGCCATGACTTTATTACCAGTCATTTGTTGCTTTGAGACCCTCTTGCAATATGTTAACATCATTTGGGGTGTCAATGACAGCACCCAACTTACAGTCATCTGCAAACTTGGTCAGTCACAGGCCCTTTGTCTTTGTCTGGACCTCTGAGAAGTAGATGCCAAACAGTAGGGGTCACAGAACAGATCCCTGGGGAACACCACTAGTGACAGGTCTGTTGTCAGAGGAGGTAGCACCTATTTTGACATTGTGGGTCCTATTGTTGAGACAGTTGTCCACCCACATGACGAGGTAGGGATTTACGCCAAGTTGAGTTAGATGTTCAACGATGCCCAAGTGGGGGAATTGTGTCAAAGGCCTTGTCTAAGTCAAGGTAAGCTGTATGTATCGACTTTCCCTCATCCGCGGCCTTGGTGACAGTCTCAAAGAAGTCAACCAGGTTCAACAGGCAAGATCTGCCCCTGATGAAGCTGAAATTGGGGGGGGGGGATCAAGTGCTTGGAGATTGCCTATGTCCTCATTTATGAGATCCATAATAATACACTTCATGGCTTTACAGATCAGACTTGCCAAGCTAATGAGGTGATAGTTTCCTGGGTCAGTAGTGGCACCACCGCCACACTGCTAGAATGAAGCCTGTAATTAGGCTGTGGTTGAAAAGGATGGTCAATGACGAAGCTAGTTCTTGCTGGAAATGGTGCAGAATACAGCCTGGGATACTATAAGGTCCCATGGAAGATGTGTTATTTGCCTTGGATAGGGACTTTAACACTTGATCTGTGGAAATGTGAGGTGCGGGACAAGTATTGGGGATGTTAAATGCACCTTTGGGGGTATAGAGGGGTGAAGTTTGCACTGAACTTATCAGTTAGCAGGTTGGCTAAGTCAACAGGATCAGTGTAATTTGTACCATTAAATACTAATTTGGAATAAATCTGTCTTTCCCATGGAGGTTCTTGACATAGCTGAAGAAGGCTTTGTGATTTCCTTTTGTTTCAGAAGCTAGTTTCAGTTCATTATTGGCTTTGGAAGTTTTACCTAGTGATCTAATTTTCTTGTTGAGGCTGAGGAGAGAGTTTTTCCAATTTGAAATTTGTTCCCTTTTACCCTTATAGCAGCAATAGTTAAAGTTTTATGGTCATTGAGTTTACAATTGACAGTTAGCAGTTCACCAGGGTGAAATGAAGGAGGATGATTAGGTGAGGGGGATAGGGTGAGATGTTGGAGTATACTTTCGCAAAGCCTCTCCCTTTTTTGGTAGTTCTGTCAAGATAAAGGAATACTATAGCCTGGGAGGAGGAATACCTTATCTGAGATATGTGGTTTAAGTCAAGTTTCTGAAATAGTTATTATATTGGGGGAGTACTGGGCTACCTAAGTATGAAATTCACTTGCTTTATTGACAATACTGCCAAGATTAGTGGAAAATAAAGACAAATATTTTGTGGTATAGTCAGACAGCTGTAATACTGATTGGGATGGTAAAGACAATAAATTGGAATTGCAGTGGGGTCCAGGATTTATATCACCAGAAAGATGTAAGGTATTGCAAGGGTAGAGAAAACTAGTCTTGAATAAGTGTAGTAGGTGTTATTTAAACTTATTTTTTGGATGTAATGAGTTGAGTGGAGAACTGCGGTGGTGGTGCTGCGGTAGCGTTGTCACCTCACAGTAAGATGTTGTCCTGTTCGATTCTCAGCTAAAACGTCTTCTGTGCGGAGACATGCGTGAATGGGCATACCTTCGTTGAAGGTTGTGCATCAGGGCTGGCAACTTGGCACGTAAAAATCTGCTGCCAATCATTAGCGGACCGGAGTTCTGCTGTGGCGACCCCTAACCGGGAAAAGCCGAAAGATACAACAACAACAACAATGAGTTGAGTTGAGTTGAGGGTTTTTTATCTTGGGAAGGGTATGGTTGGTTGTAAGAAAGAGTGTGGGGGATATCTGAGAATAGTGTTGTGTTTCAGCATGTAGGGTGTAATGAGTAGATGTTGGAGGGGAATGAAGTTGATTAATTTGTGTATGATATAAGGAGAGGTAAGAGAAAAATAGAAGAGAGAGAAAGTGAACAGGAAAGATAGCAGCATTATGAGGGCAGAGAGATTAATGTGGGAGAATGCAATAAGTAAATAGAGAGGTAACAAAGGGATTAGTAGGTGTTATAAAGTGTAGTGTAGGAGGTGCAGGAAAAAGGGGAGGGGATGTGTGGAAGGGATAGAGGAGATAGTGTTTGGTGGAGACTGGGAGGAAGGGGAGGTACTTGAAGGGCTGGAGAAAAGGGCAGTCAGCTATAAAGGTAATTGATGCAGGGATGTGTGGGAATGGAGGTAGAGAAGTGGAGTGAGCCCAAGCATAGCAAGGGCGAACTGATTGGGCTGAGCTGCTGAAAGTGGAGAACTTTGAAGAAAAACTATCAAAAAGCCCAGAAGTCTGGCTATAGAGTGTGAGCACAGGTAAAGTTGGCAGTCTATGAAAATGTATTTAAAAATTAAAGTATCTAAGTAGAGGACCTAAGCCAAAGTTAAGAAAACATACAGAGGGGAATATAGTCTTTGAATGACTAGGAAAATCCTTAATCACAATTGAAAAACAGCTTATTGGCAAAGGATAATTTATAATAGAACAGTGGGCTAGGAGTGGATTCACAACTGGGGGGGCTAGGGAGTGGGCCAGTGAGAGTAGTATGCATGCCACAACCTCTATGTTTAAGTAAGAAAAGAAACAGTACTTTCAACAAAACAATGGCTTTTTTAACAGAAGATGTACTACAAACTTTCAGTAGTTAAAGGGCATGCTGCATGGATCACTGTTGTTCTTTGATGGTAGTATTCCAGCCAGAGCTTATCTAAGAAGGTTAGAAAGCACTATCTTCTGTTTGGGTAGTTGTAAGATAAAGGGAAAAAAAGAACTGACTATACAACTGGGTAGACTGGTTGAGAGGGTCGTACTAGACAGGACAAGGCAGGTGATATTGTAGGGGTTTAACTGAAATGGTGTTGGAAAGAGTGTGAGATATTTCAGAGGAGTAGGCATAGGAGCAGGATAGTGCAATAAGAGAAGGAGGAGGAGGAGCTATAATAGTATACTGCAGTGCATACCCACCAGTCTCTTGCCATAGAGGCATGATGTCCACTGGAATCACAGCTATCATCAATTCAGGAAAGTACCAGGGATAGCCAAAGTATAAGCCATGGTGAATGAAATAATTTGCCAGTTACAATCTGTATGTCTTGGCTCCTTGGAGACTGACCTCTGATAGAGAATTAAGATAAAGGTACCAAGTAAACAAGAGACCCATGCCCATAATAGGTATATTGTGCACATAGGTATGGACAGGTATGTTTGATCTGTGCTCTAATGATGCCTATGTTTGATAGCAGTGGTACTACCTTAAGTGCCTTTCTTTCATTTCCTAGTCACTTGGGGGCAACAATGGAACCAATAGCAAATGATATTTCACAGCTCTAGAGACCAACAGGGCTGGCCACAAAATTGTGAGAGGTGATGTCTTCACATGCATGTGCACACACACACACACACACACACACACACACACACACACACACACACACACACACACACACACACACACACACACACACACACATTTATGCAAGCATTTACACTCAGACACAAGTATATACAGACACATACCCAAAAGTTTCACTTGACCGAATTAACTCCAGCAGCGAACACCAGAAGTTGCAATAAACTGATTTGATTAATGATGACAATATCCCAACTCATGATACCAGCATGGCCACATCTGCCTTATCAGTTTCCCACCCTATCTGCAATAACAGTATGGCTGAATCTGTTTTAGAGAATGGGCAACTTGTAGATCACCACGCTGATTGGAGGATAAATGTTCTTCAACAGGATGTTATTCTACAGGTAATCCACAATGAAAGACAAAGTTGCCACTTTATAGCAGCACATTAAGCTGCTGTGGAGCTCAGACTGAAAGAAAGCTGAAGGTCGCCATTATTTTACACTCACTAAGCAGCACTTTTGCTATTTAGTGAGTGTAAAACAAAAAAATTTGAAAAATGTGCATGTTTATGTCTCTGTGTGTGAGTGTATACATACATGAAAGTGAGAGTGAGATTGATTGAGCCATTATTTTACACCAGCAGTGCTTTTGCTGTTTAGCAAATGTAAAAGAAACTTAAAAAAGAAAGAAAAATACATTTGCACACGTGTGCATGTGCTTATGTTTCTGTGTGTGTGCGTGCGTGTGTGCGTGTGTGTGTGTGTGCCTGTGTACATGAAGGCAGGAGAGTGTGTGTGTGTGCACGCGCGCGTGTGTGTGTGTTTGTGTGTGTGTGTGTGTGTGTGTGTGTGTGTGTGTGTGTGTGTGTGTGTGTGTGTGTGTGTGCGTGTGAAGAGTAAGAGCGATCGAGCAGTGGTAGCAGCAGTTATGAAGTTTGCTTAACTCTCGAGTCTTGACCTCTTAGCTCAAGAAATCTCGCTGAAGCCTAAAATAAAAGGGGAACAAAGGCTTAAAAATAGGAACACATATGCTCTTATAAAATTACAAAGTTGCTTAAATAACAGGATTTCTGTTAACATGCATTTTCTGAAGCACAAATATGTGTGAGAGAGAGTGAGATTGATAAACCACTGACAGCAGCAGTAAAGAGGTTTGCATACCTACCAACCTCTTAGCTCAAGAAATTTGGATAAAGTCTAAAATAAGGTAGGAACAAAGGCCCAAAAGTAGGAACAGATTTTAAATATTGCTCTTATAAAATTACAAAGTTGCTTAAATGACAAGACTGTGGCATTAGGCCTCATCATACCCCTGGGTGGGCATTATTTACACAGTAACACATACCCTGTTGGGCATTATTGCTTGCTTATCAGTCTCGTATCCCATCCACAATAAGAGCATGGCTGAATCTGCTTTATCAACCTTCCACTCCACCTACGATAACAGCATGTGTGAATCTGCTTTATCAGCCTCTCTGCCTACTCACTCACTTTTATTCAGTTATTTAAAAACAACGAGAGAAAAGGAAAGTAAAACAGTCACAATGGAATAAAGGATAATGAGAGAGGTACAGCACGAGTTATAAAAGTAAGGAAAAGGCTGGATCATGGCAATTACAGTTGGGAATTTTGAGTAATAGTAATTTAAATGGTGGCGTGATAATTAATATTTCTTTACAGGTGTTAAAAATTATAGTTTTTACTTGAAAAATGCTTAACTTTTGTTCCTATTTTGTACATTAATTAGTTCCGAAATTCCCTATATGTTCACAACTTACATTGAGAGTGTTTTTGAATGGCTACGTTAGGTATTATTAACAAGTTTTGCCATTCATTTTTGAAGGTTAATGGAGAAGATTCAATAAAGCCTACATGGTCCACTAAAACTGTGTGTGCGTCACACCACACACACAATAGTGCACCATTTTGTATTCACAAACATGGTAGATGTTGTGGTATGCTAATTACAGCATAAGCAGCTGAACTGTATGCTAATCAACCAATCCAAGATGGAGGAGCTATTCAACAAGCTATAAACCAATTGCATAGATGCAGTGCAGGTTTTTAGTGTGAATTCCAAAACCTGTTGCAATGCAGCCATGGAAAGGAGTCCACACCGAAAAATGTTAGGGGCTGTGCATGTGCAACAGTCTGAAGTCTATGATGCTGCTGCTGCTAATAAACCATGGTCAAAAAGGAGAAGGGTGTTTAGACCCAGTTTAACATTTCATGGTCTGCATGAGGTGGAAATTCTAGATTGCTACAAGTTGGATAGAAACACACTGCAGGAACTCTGCAACCTCTGTCATCCTCAACTGAAACAAGGGCAAACTGAGGGGAACCAATACCAGAGGAGACTAAGGAATGTGTAGTACTTAGAATATTAGCTACAGGAACCTTCCAGAGACCAACAGGGGGCATGTTGGGGGTGTCATAGGTATCAGCATCTAGGATCCTACATCAATTCCTGAATGCGATGATACAACATGCCAGTGACAACATATATTTTCCCCATCACCTGAGGACAAAGCCACAACTATGCAAGAGTTCTACCCAGCAGCACACTACTCTGACATTGTGGGTGTTATAGACTGTATACATGTCAAAATCAAAGCACCACCCTGGGAACAGTAAAGGGTGTACATAAATAGAAAGGGCTTCCACTCTATTAACTCACAGGTTGTGTGTAATGCTAAGGGAATCATTCTGAATGTGTGTACTGGCAATCCAGGCAGTTATCGCAATTCCCATATCTGCCACAACTCTCAACTGTATCAGATGTTTTCTAGGAAGGATATCCCACAGGGTCATTTACTGGGGAATGCAGGTTATGCACTCAAACCATGGCTGATGACACCCATCAGGAATGCAAACATAACAAATGAGGGATGCTATAATGAGGAACAATTTCAAATAAGAAATATCATAGAGCATGTGTTTGGGCTGTTGAAGTCATGGTTCTGATGCCTAGATACATTTGGGGGAGCCCTGCTGTACAGCCCTCATACATGTGCTGAAATTGTCACCATCTGTGCCATGCTTCACAATATTATTCTGAGAAAACAGCTCAGCACGAACACCAAGTAAAGTGCTACACATCTCACCAGCACTGGCAAAGTTGCCACAGCTGTACGCAGGTGAGGAGTCAGAGGGGAAACCACCAGCCGCTGTGGTTGTAGACAGATGTAGGTGTTCACAATATGCCCTTGCACTGGCCAAGAGGCAATGAACAGCATACAGACTCACCACCTAAGGGGCAAAAACCTTCATCCTACACACACACACACACACACACACACACACACACACACACACACACACACACACACACACACACACACACACACACACACACAAAGTAACATTGATGCCGACCTTTATTTACCCATGTAATGGCTGTGTATTGCTAACATCAGACAGAGTCAGACCCAAATTAAAACTCTTGAAACTGCCGGACTTACAAGGTAAGTGCTGAACCTTGAATAGAAAAATAAATGTGTAAGAACACAAATGAATGGCATATCTTTGCATACTGTTACTTGCTAATGTAACTAAGCATAAGGTGGGTGATTTTTACAGCAATGACATCAATATGTTACAGCACTGACTTCTGTCAATAAATGTGTTCTATGTCAACCAATTGGACTCATGCATCAAAGATTCACACATTCATACCTCTCAAATGTACAGATTTTCACAGAATGTCCACAGTTTGGCTTCATAGTTTTGCACTGGCAAATCATTAAAGATTGAAGTTAGAAAATAATGACACATATTTCATTTTCAGACTGCATGTCCCATAGAAAAAAAATCATATGGTTATGCAAAACCTGTTATTCTATCAATGTTTTAAGTTTGTAAGACCAAAATACTTAAAAATTGTCCCTGTTTTGGGGCGTTTGTCCCACTTTTATTTATGATATGGTCCAGCTTTGTTAGTCTAAGAGGTTGAGAGGGATGTACACATTACAAAAGCAGTACAATTTGAAAAACAGCATCAGAAACACATATATACTAAGCACTAAGTCAGCTATGCACCATGGGCATCAGACAAAGACTATGTATCCCTGAATCCAAAAAATAGGAAACAGGGATATGGCACAATTATCATCATTTGCACAGGGTTTTGTTTAGATGAGCAGAAGGCCTAGGCTGGCACAAAAGGTAGTGAGTGCGTGTGAGTAAGAAAGACAATCAGGTAGACTTTTGGATAAAGTAGCAAATGGCTACTGAAACAGAATGAGCTGTAAGCCTCACAACTGAACCATGTAACTGAAATGTGTTTGTGTCTGTATGGGCATTCAAGGTGAAACATGTGTATGAGTGTCTACAAGAACAAATCCAAGCTCTGTGCTAGCTCTACATCCTGGCATGTCAGACAGGTGTGAGCTGTGCATGGTAGAGGTGACAGTTCATGGTCGTCATCCCCAAGAACTGGCTTTGCCAGGACTTGCACTGGCATATGTATGCCCATTGTCAGATGCAGTGTTGCTACCTGAATGTGACTGATGTCTCCTGGATGAGCTGTCCTCATGAGTACACCCAGAGCAACAACCACATGGCCTATCACATCTAGGTGTGGACATCTCAACCATTGACAGAGCAGTGGATGTAGTGCCACTACAGCAGCATGATCAGGCATGGCTGCATTAGCTTACATCAGATGATGTGGCTGGCCTACATCCCCATGGATGCCACCCTCCTCCCCACAGACATTCCATCACAGACACCGCCTGTTCCAATGTGTCATTCATCTGATTCATTGAATCGGCAACATGGGGGAGGCAGTCATACATGTCAGCCTGTACCACATCTACAAACCTAAGCATTTCCTCTGAGGCCCTATTGAAATGTGCCTGTACCTCCATGATGACCCTAAACATACATCAGGAGGCATGGAAAGACACACCACAGCAGGGCTCCTCCGATTACCCCCTCCTGCATGGCACCTCACCACTTTGGCTACAGGCAGACTCAACAGGCACTGAAGCCACAGTAACCACATTACCCTGATCAAGTGTCTTACCCTCCACCTGTCCAATATCTGAGAGCTCACTGGAATAGGTATGCATAGGCCTACAGGCTGTGTCTGATAGAAATTCAGGGGATGGCTGAATGTCAATCTCACTGGCTGATTCAACCTCTGAACCCCTGACTTTGCCTCTATTTGGCCACCAACATCATTAGAGTCTGCTGATACTCTGACATCAGGTGGCAAGGGTCCTACACTTCCACTGTCAGGATCACCTGTAATAATAAACAACAAACACATGAAATAAATGAATACCTACACTACACTTTAATATATGCTAACAAACTAACAGTGGTACCACTATCACATATGGTGCAACTTTACTAGAAAGGCTCTACCCAGACTCTGCTACATTTTGCTGTGAGGGAAAGGTTAGTTTGCTTTTTATTTGTTGTATTTTATATTACTTTATTGCCTTTTTCTGTTTTGAATACTGTGATTTGTTTGCTTTACCTTAAGTTTTACTTGTAGTCGGCTTTTAACTGCATATTAAAACATGAAAGGAAACCACAGCTCTATCTCTTGTGAGTCAGGCAGAAATAATTTTTCCTACCCTTCCAACCAGTTACTGGCTTGTGTGAGTAAGCACAAAATTATAATTTTGTGAAATCACCCCCCTTCAACTATTTAAATTTATTGGCCATCCTACTGTATTCTATAGTACCAGAATACTAAAGTGACCACCCCCTTTCAATCTATCTTGCTGTTTTAAAAATAGTGACTCTCCACTAAAACTTAACTTTTTAGACAGGTAAAACTTAAGTTACCTACTTTCACATCTAATTCCGCTAGTGCACACTGCAGTGTTTAGGATAAACCATTTTGTTCATCTTACCTTTTGGCATCTATTGCAAGACCACCAGTTATTTGAGAGCCCACATTCTGCCTCTCAGTAGTCATCTTGGGACTAGTGCTTCTGTTTTCTCCTGGTGAGAGAAAGGGTGCGGTTACATTATTTCCTGGAGACTGCTGATCACCAGAAAGCTTAATAACTGCTTTCTAGGTGACAGCTTGGAATCTGTGCTTATATTCTGATCCTGGTGAGAGTAGGAGCAGACTGCATTGATTCCTGACTCTTTCTGGTTGGAGTCCCTGTGACTAGCACTTGCTCTAAAACCTGCTGGAAAGCACTAGGAAGCCTTAAAGTGGTACAAGCACTCAAGTCTCTTTGTTAATGAGGAGAAATTAGTCATAGGCACTAAACAGCCTATAAATTGCAAAGTACCTTGCCAAGGTAAGGGGAAAAAAAAAGGCACCTAACCAGGCATGTCCAAGGGTTAGCTACCTGTGATTTCCCCTGTCAACCTGGTGAATCTGGGCATACTGGGACAATGCAGCATTTGCCTCATGTACACAGGCAACCCTCTCCTCCTACCACCCAACACTACAACCTGTGAGAGATGCACTTACATAGCCAAACTGGAAGCAAAGCTCTCTCCAGCCAAGATTGTGCTAGACAATTAAGAGGAGAAGGTTAACACCCATACTACAACTCAAGCAATACATAGCTCTTCAAAACCCTCACCACCAACACCCACACATAGCAACACTAAGCACACACATATGCAGAGGCCCTTAACATTAACCTGCCCAAGCAACAAGGACCTCCAAAGCTGAAACACAAACAAGCATCAATCATAACCAAAGTATCACGTAGCTCACAACACCAGTGTGCCACCCAACAACAGTCCCTAAGGCAAGACAACATACCCAACACTTTAGTCATAGGTGACTCTATAGTCAGGCACACTGATGTCCCACTCACCAGGCTGAACAAGGAGAAAATTATAGTCAGCTGCCTGTCGGGTGCCAGGATCCACCACATAATGCATGCACTCATGTCAATCCACAACAAGAACAAATACGACTCTGTCATTGTCCATGTTGGAGTGAATGACTTGAGACGTACCTCCCTGGACTACATGAAAAGAGACATGGAAGAGCTCTCGGATCATGTGACCCAGGCAGGTATGACCCAAGCCCTGAGCAGCATCCTGCCTTTGCCCAGAATGATACCACAGTATAAGGACAAAATGATTGACTTCAACAATTGGCTAAGCTTCTGGTGTCATTCAAAGGGGATCTAGTATCTGTCTGCCTGGGACGACATGATCGACAAACCACGATGCTTTGCTAGAGATGGTCTGCACCAGTCACTCCTGGCATTCAGGTTACTGGCTAAGGCTCTCACCACCCCTATAGTGCCTTTTTTAGGCAAACTTCAAAGGACAAAACCACCACAGTAACAGGTACAAGCATGCAAAATCTGAAGGTAATGCTACTCAATGCTAGAAGTCTAAACCTCAAAATGCACTCTCTCGAGGCACTCCTAAAAATGGAGAACATCGATATCTGTGCAGTAACAGACCAGTTCAAGGCTCCAGAGAGCACCCCTGCAATACCAGGCCACAACTCTTACCACACCTTTCAGCCACCAAACCAGGACCGGAACACTAAAGGTGGAGGAGTGTCCATATTCACCAAGGATATTCACATCTCCAGGCTAGTTGCCCAACACAATGCATTTGAAATTCTCCAGGTGCAACTAACACTAGGTAAGACTGCAATCCAAATTGTAGCTTGCTACAGACCCCCCACCATGCCCTAAGATTCTCACTACACCTTTCTAAACATACTGGAAAATATTAAGATACAACCAAACACTCTAATACTGGGTGATTTCAACTACCCTGTCATTAACTGGGAAAACTATTCAGGTACCAACACCTTTTCCCAACGGTTCTTGGAATTCATAAATTCCAATGCCCTGGATCAACTAATCCATAGTCCGACCAAGGACTCCAATATTCTGCACCTGATCATTACCAACACGGGAAATCGATGCTCCACACCAGTGGCAACCCCCTCGTTGGTTAGGTCTGACCATAAGCTAATCACCTTTGACATCCACATCCCACCCCACCCACCAGAAAGGAATAATCCATAAAACCTTCTCCAAGGCCAACTTCATGCTACTTAAGTCAGAAGTGACAAACTTCATGATACCCATGCAGACAGGAACTGAAAGTTCAACTGCCAAATCCTACACTAAAGCACTGTATGAGCACATCCACTTGTGCATGAATTGTGCCATCCCAAATAGAACCAAGACGCTCTCCTCCAAAAAAGGAAGCCAATCTGGTGGTCCCTTGTCATAAACAAACTATACAACAGAAGGAAGAAACTGTTGCAGAAAAGAGGAAAATCCCAGGATGCAAAAAACTCCCTTACCAGCCTCAGTAAGAAGCTGAGATCCCTCATAAAATCCTCTAAAGCTAGTTATGAAAATAAAATTGTCAAAGATTCCAAAGACAACCACAAGGCATTCTATAGCTATGTCAAGAATCTAGATGGCAATTCTCAGATCTACTCTTAGCTACAACAGAAAGGCAATAAATATACTGATCCCAAGGACATTGCCAATAGACTGGCAGATCGATTCAGTGCCAACTTCACCCCTCTCTCACCCCCTAAAGGGCCCATCTCAATACCAAAAGATTGCCAAATTCCAGTAATCATGGCCACACAGGTAAAAAACGCACTCTCCAAAGCTAAGAATACAGCATCCATGGGACCAGATGACATCCCAGACTGTGTACTACATGAACTACAAAATGAACTGGCACCTCACCTAAGTGGCATGTTTAATCATAGCTTCACCTCAGGCTTCGTGCTCACCGAGTGGTGCACAGCTACAGTTATCCCATTCCACACGGGGGGATCCACCTTGGATCCTGGGAACTACCGTCCCATCAGTCTGATGAGCCTGATCTGCAAGGCCATGGAACATATTATCATGGAACTTATAAACAAAGACATTGGCAACCTTCAAAAACTGGACCCCACCCAGTTTGGGTTCGTGAAGGGCCGATCTTGTCTCCTGAACCTGATTGACGTCTTCGAATCAGTCTCCAGAGCTGTGGACGAGGGTGAGGGGGTCCACATAGCCTATCTGGACCTTGCCAAGGACTTCGATACCATCCCCCAGTCTGGAATCATAAATAAACTTACTACGCTAGGCATAAATCCCTATGTCACTTGATGGGTTGCCAACTGGCTTACTGACAGAACCCACACTGCAAAAGTAGTGACTCCAAATCCAGCTCCAGACAAGTGACAGGTGGAGTACCTCAGGGTTCAGTCCTGGGACCGCTCTTGTTTGGCATCTACTTCTCTGAAGTACAGGCCAACACTAAGGGACTCTGGCTAACAAAGTTCGCAAATGACTGCAAACTGGGAGCCATTATTGTATCCCCAAATGATGTGGACAGTCTACAAAAGGGCCTTAACGACACAGATGCCCAGTGCCAGAGCCATGGGCTCAAGCTCAATGCCAAGAAGTGTATAGTTATCCCCTTTGGGAAAAACCATGTACCCATGAATTACCACATAGGTGACATTTCATTAAACACTGAAAGAGTGATAAGAAACTTAGGAACACAGGTGGACAGTGGTCTCCCCTTCGATAACCACATCGCCACAACAGTGAGGAAATCCTTCTATGTGGCACACCTCATCACTAAGGGCTTTTCATCCAGAAAAAAGGAGGTCATTGTCCCACTGTACTCATCCCTCATTAGACCCATCATAGAGTATAACGCCCCATTTGGTATATACCTCACAAGACATCTGCAACAACTGGAAAGGCCACAGAAACACCTCACTAAAAGGATCACAGGCCTAAAGCAGATGCCCTATGCTGACCGACTAAAAAACTCCAGCTATATTCTGTCACATATCGTCTACTCATAGGTGATTTCTGGTTAACATACAAGGCCATGTCAAACCAGAGCTGTTGGACATGCTACACTTAAAGAAATCCCAATCCATCACAGCCACACGCTCCAGGGACCTAAACCTTATTATCACAATGAACAAAACATGCTGGAGGGATAGGTTCCTGACCCAGAGACTCCCCATACTCTGGAATAGACTGCCCATACATGTCAAGCAGAGCACCTCCTTGGCCCTCTTCAAAAGGAACCTTGACGACTGGATGGGAGATAGAAAATTTACCCCGGGGATCACGTCAGTCACCCTGCTGGATAGGGGTTCAGGGAAGTAAATATTGTGGGAAGAAATAGCCAGGGAATTGTTATGGCTAGGCTTGTACAGGCCCTAGGGCCTGTCCCTAGGGCCAATAGCCTAGTACCAACCTATGAACAATAAACACACACTCCAGATACCCACCTCACATATACAGATAAATGCATATTTCTGTCAAATGCCCATCACTGCTAAAATAAAAATGGTTTACCATGTGCAGATGACTCCACACTTGCTAGGGAGAATGGTCCTCAAAGAAGTTGAGCAAAAGGTAAGGGAATCATCATCACAATTCCAGTAACACAGGGGGACCAGTGTTTTGCCTTTATGCATCCATTAACAATACTTTTAACTGAAACGCGGCTGACACATCCACCCAAAGCCCATGTATAATGAAATAGAATGTATTGTTAACTGTATCAATTTATCAATAGGTCCCCCTCAAAAAAATATTTAATTAAAACAACTTAACTATTACTTTCAGTATTTTACTATCCAAGAAAATGTTAAAAATTAGCATAGGTGAGCCTACCTGGAAGCTCCTCCTGGTATGCACTTGTCCTCCCTGAAACAGCAGCACCAACATCAATCACGTGTTGTTGTGCACTTTCCACTGAGCTCTCTGGATCCCTGACACTGGACAGGAACTCTTCATTTGGTATCAGTGGTGGCTCTGTAGTTAATATAAAAATTAACAGTAGAAAAATACTTACACATAGGAATAACTATAGCATGTGCATTGAGCTTACATAGGAGATCAGAGATATATATGTAACTGTCAGTTTCAGTACAATTATCATTCTACAATTACAGAGCTAAAGTAATGCTTGTCCACTCACTTTTATAAAACATAAAACAATGTAAGCATATTTATAAACAACAAGAAGTATGTATAGCACTGGAGCTTGTATGAATTAATATATGACTGAGGGTATACTGACAATTATGTTTCTGTAATTATAATTGTCTTTTGTGGCCTTGGATGGACTTCAGACTTCAATGAACCTCATACACACATAAATGTATAAACCAGATCTAGGACCCAACCTAGCAGTACTAGGTCCTTGCACTACCTGGGCCCTCCACATCAGGAAATATTACCCCGGCAGCTGGCGCAGTGGTACCTTCTGGGAGCAATGGCAAACGTGAGGGTTTTGTCACCTGCCAGGAGATGCCAGACATGGTGCATGAGGTCATGATGTCATCAGCTATAAAGTGTTGTCCGACACTAAAAGAGCCAGACTTGTGCTGTAACAATACCATTAAGTACTGTGCTCTGTAAATAGGTAATGGTTCTAGTTTCACTGCAGTCAACTGTGTATGCATTCAACAAACACTATGGTGAGAATTTTAGAATGATATGTGAGTCCACAGCCATGGCAAAACCCTCCTTTGAACATCTTGTTGTAGCATACAATGATTATGTTATCCCATGCAACAAACCTGTGCTGTGTCAGTAACATTAATTACTGTATTTGCAAGCTACTTTACCTACACATATAGGTGTTCTAATCTGACAGCAGGCAACTTGCATGCCTATACATACAACTACCACTTGTGAGACAATTTTACAAAGGGATGTGACTCCACTTTCATGCCCTACACTCCTCCCAACATGTTCTCCTCACCATGCTATGATGCTATCATACTGCATAAAGTACATGACAGTTTTACAGCAAGACATATGTGGTGATGCTACTGTGACATTGCATGGTATTCATATTCAATACCTACACAAGTGTAATGTTCAAATCAGGCCCAGTCTGCTGGTGTGTGTGTGTGTGTGTGTGTGTGTGTGTGTGTGTGTGTGTGTGTGTGTGTGTGTGTGTGTGTGTAGTTCCTGGTACATTATGGCCATTGTATGATCTTTGGACTCACTCTTCATTTAACTACCACTTGGGGAACCTTTAATATAGCCCCATGCATCCACCATCCTCCTTTTTTCCTCTGGCCACATGACATCCTTCCTGCAGAGGAGTGGATGATGTCCTCATGTCAAATATGCATACACACATAATGAAGCAGAGTCCTTTATGAGCCTCTGAAAGCCATCGCCAGAACTCTGCATGTGTGATTGCTAATTATGTCATGATATGGAGCACAAGTCCCATATGGACAGCAGCAGGATGTAAAATGCAATCCAACAAATGTACACGCACACACAATAGTCTTACTATCTTTCATAATATAGATATATGTTTTTTTACATGGTATAATAATGGCTAGGATTTAATGTGATGCTGGGCATTAATTAGCCTAATAACATCCCCTGACCCTATGAACAATTGACATGTCAATGTTGCTGTCATTGACATACGCTATATTGAGGTGTGGCTGTACAGTATGACTACTAGAGAGTATTACAATCTGTGATGTGAGATAATGTACTGATGGTCATTGCTGCCACTGTATTACATGCTCCCTCTACAATAGCTGTAGTAATATGCCTCCTGAGAACTGTTGACGTGGTATGATACACTTTCATGTATATTGGTGGCGTATTAGGACATGTGTTGTTGTAGTGGAGCAGATTAACCTTCTACATAGTTCACATTCTGCCATCGCAGTAACACTTGGAGTATAGCACAGGTGTGCATGTGTCTACATACCACTGTGACAGACATCAATATAAATTCATATTGATTGCATGGTCACATAAGACTTGTCTAATACACATGTACACATGCTGTTATGTTGTGATTTACACAACCAATGTATCACATGTTTTGATTCAGTTGCAATCTTGTGGAATTCATTTTATGTGCAGTTGTGTTGCTATACCCAAGGATTACTGAAGTGGCCAGCAGCACCAATGTGTAACTATTACCATTTGTGTCAGGAAATGTTCTGCATGAGCCACAAACAAAT